>NW_024061608.1:0-300000 GCF_016432855.1 Salvelinus namaycush | reverse complement strand
GTACACCCACTACATATGTGAAGTGTCCCTCCAATGTGTTGTGCATGAAATGGAGAAGAACAACAGTAGAAGACTTGTTGGACGATGACTGTTAAGAATGATGATATGAGAGAGACTTCCGCCAATGGCGAAGCTCTAACAAGACGCATCTGCGTAGTGTCCTCGAACTTTCAAACAGTTTTAAGGCATTTTGACATTGTTAAACTGTTCGTTAATAGTGCGTTGGAAGTTAAAACATTTATTGTATCGCCAAAACAAAATATGCCAAATATGTCAAAGCCTCAGACGAGGCATGGAAAAATGCCCCTCTCTGACAGCCCTTCATCGGCCTCGGCGGATGCTAGCTCGGGAAGAAGCACCAGCATGGTTCAGAATGGAGATGGACAAGGGTATAACAAAAATAAATCCAAGAGACACTTTCTGAACCCCTCAGCAAAATTGATGTACTGGTCGATAAACTCCACGAAGACCATAAAGTCACAAATGGACGAGTGACAAAGTTAGAAAAAGACCATGCTGACCACCAGGCTGCCATCCTGGACGTCCGTGAGGAAGTGGACCAAAAATACAAGAAGTTGGAAGACTCCATCGCTAAACTCGAGGAGAAATTTGATTATTATGAACATTTCCAAAGGCACTCGAATTTGAGACTTCAAGGTTTCCCGGAGGTCGTGGAGGGAAGAGACGCGATCTCCTTTCTACAGGATTCCCAAAATTCTGGATCTACCCCCTCCCGCGCACCCACTGGAGATTGGAGATACTGGAGATACTCGGCCTTGTCTCAGGATAGTAAGTTGGTGGTTGAAGGTATCCCTCTAGTGGTGTGGGGGCTGTGCTTTGGCAAAGTGGGTGGGGTTATATCCTGCCTGTTTGGCCCTGTCCGGGGGTATCGTCGGATGGGGCCACAGTGTTTCCCGACCCCTCCTGTCTCAGCCTCCAGTATTTATGCTGCAGTAGTTTATGTGTCGGGGGGCTAGGGTCAGTCTGTTATATCTGGTGTATTTCTCCTGTCTTATCCGGTGTCCTGTGTGAATTTAAGTATGCTCTCTAATTCTCTCTGTTTCTCTCTCTCTCGGAGGAGGACATGCCTCAAGACTACCTGGCCTGATGACTCCTTGCTGTCCCCAGGCCACCTGGCCGTGCTGCTGCTCCAGTCTCAACTGTTCTGCCTGCGGCTATGGAACCCCGACCTGTTCACTGGACGTGCTACTTTGAATTGAACAGAGTTGAGTTGTAATTGAACAGTGACTACACAGTTGAATGTGGGGAGGTGTATGTATGTATTGACTCACATCCACCCCAAGGTCCAGGAGGTACTTGACCATGCTGATCATGCCGCTGGAGGCTGCAGAGTGGAGAGGGGTGTAGGCCCTCTTGTCTTTACAGGACACCTCTGATCCATGAGAGGCCAGCAGTTTCACCACCTCAATGTGCCCTATGGGGGGGAAAAGAGAGACAAAGAGAGAAACAGAGATGGAGAGAGAGACAGACAGATGGAGAGAGACAGAGAGATAGGCAGAGATATAGAGGGAGAGAGAGGTTAGTTTACAGTGGTACACAGCACCATTAGCAATACCTACATCGTGTTAGTACAATTGAAAACCTACATCTTATCAACATACTCAGTCCATCATTCTGACATAATAACACACTAGAGGTGGACCATACAGCTGAGCTGTGAGTCTAACACACAGCCAATTCATTCACTCACTGGGATAAGGACATTAGTCAGAATGTATATGTGTGGTCAACTCATTACCCATGTAAGCAGCCCAGTGGATTGCTCGGCGGTCCTTCTTGTCAAAAGCATTAATGTTGGCTCCTCTGGAGAGAAGCAGCATCACCATCTAACAGGAAAAGGAGAGAGAAACAAAACACAGGCTGAGGAAAACTAAAGCAAGATCTGCTCAAATCTGGCGTCAAAGCCTCTCTTGAACAAACTCAAGCATACAACTAGGGCTGTGACGGTCATGGGACTTCCGGTGTCCGTGATTGACGTGCGGTATGTACACAGTCATCGACATAACTGACAGCCGACGGACGGACGGGGGAAACATTAGCAAAGGAAAACATTAGAGTGTTTAGGCCTAACTGTCTTGCTCATAGGCGCGTGAGTCTCAAGTTAAGGGGAAGCTAATTTTCACCATAAAAAAATATATAAAGCATTCAATGCATCTTCACATTTACAGACTTTTGTAAGATAGCTGACTATTGCTAATGTGATTAGTAAATTGGATAGTCATCATTTAGGCTAATAATATAACTCAATCACTGTTCGCAAAAAAACGTCTGTTCAATGCAGCGCGTGGTGGAGTAAGGCTAGGCTATGTCAGATATGTTTCTCTTTACAGGATTTTTTCCCCCCCTTGTTAAAATATTTTTTATCATGCAATTCTACTACACTTTATATGACTATAGAGATTAGCAGAATCTTGTTCAATATGACTTTCAAGTGGCACTGACTCAGGGATAAAGAAAGTGAATATGCACACTCACCGGGGATATAGCCAATGGCAAAAATACTGTTCGCTCAATTAAGTTGAGAATTTTGATAACTAAAAGACAGATTAGTCTTTTCATTGTCTTCTCTTTGAAGCAATAGCCAATTGCTTTCCAAACTATGTTAGCCTGAGATAGTGTTCAGTCTTTCGTGAGATGCACTGTCAGGCTCATGTAAGAAGTCATATTTACACTTGACCACGTCTGTGATCAGTGCAAAAAAAATGGACGTCCTTTAGCTCTGTCCGAACCTCCCCCTTCACCTTGAAAAAGAAAGGTTTGGGAAACCCTGCTTTAACAGGCTAAAACTATTTTAAACCGGTCTTATTTTGAGACTAAGCCTACTCCAGCCTATAAGAACGAGGAGGAATGTCATAAAGTAAGTAGAACCAGATCATGAACTACAGTACTGTAAAGTGACAGATACTGAACAAGGTGCATACGGCTGATGGAAGGAGGCATCTGTTCTTAAATTGCTGGAGCACAGAAAGAATGTGTCCAGAACACATCCTACCTTTCCCAATGATGAGTAAAGACGGCTTGGCCTACCTTTCCCAATGATGAGTAAAGACCGCTTGGCCTACCTTTCCCAATGATGAGTAAAGGCCGTTTGGCCTACCTTTCCCAATGATGAGTAAAGACCGTTTGGCCTACCTTTCCCAATGATGAGTAAAGGACGTTTGGCCTACCTTTCCCAATGATAAGTAAAGACCGTTTGGCCTACCTTTCCCAATGATGAGTAAAGACCGTTTGGCCTACCTTTCCCAATGATGAGTAAAGACCGTTTGGCCTACCTTTCCCAATGATAAGTAAAGACCGTTTGGCATACCTTTCCCAATGATGAGTAAAGGACGTTTGGCCTACCTTTCCCAATGATAAGTAAAGGACATTTGGCCTACCGTTCCCAGTGATGAGTAAAGGCCGTTTGGCCTACCTTTCCCAATGATAAGTAAAGACCGTTTGGCCTACCTTTCCCAGTGATGAGTAAAGGCCGTTTGGCCTACCTTTCCCAGTGATGAGTAAAGACCGTTTGGCCTACCTTTCCCAGTGATGAGTAAAGGCCGTTTGGCCTACCTTTCCCAGTGATGAGTAAAGGCCGTTTGGCCTACCTTTCCCAGTGATGAGTAAAGACCGTTTGGCCTACCTTTCCCAGTGATGAGTAAAGACCGTTTGGCCTACCTTTCCCAGTGATGAGTAAAGACCGTTTGGCCTACCTTTCCCAGTGATGAGTAAAGACCGTTTGGCCTACCTTTCCCAGTGATGAGTAAAGACCGTTTGGCCTACCTTTCCCAGTGATGAGTAAAGACCGTTTGGCCTACCTTTCCCAGTGATGAGTAAAGACCGTTTGGCCTACCTTTCCCAGTGATGAGTAAAGACCGTTTGGCCTACCTTTCCCAGTGATGAGTAAAGACCGTTTGGCCTACCTTTCCCAGTGATGAGTAAAGACCGTTTGGCCTACCTTTCCCAGTGATGAGTAAAGACCGTTTGGCCTACCTTTCCCAGTGATGAGTAAAGACCGTTTGGCCTACCTTTCCCAGTGATGAGTAAAGGCCGTTTGGCCTACCTTTCCCAGTGATGAGTAAAGACCGTTTGGCCTACCTTTCCCAGTGATGAGTAAAGACCGTTTGGCCTACCTTTCCCAGTGATGAGTAAAGGCCGTTTGGCCTACCTTTCCCAGTGATGAGTAAAGGCCGTTTGGCCTACCTTTCCCAGTGATGAGTAAAGGCCGTTTGGCCTACCTTTCCCAGTGATGAGTAAAGGCCGTTTGGCCTACCTTTCCCAATGATGAGTAAAGGACGTTTGGCCTACCTTTCCCAATGATAAGTAAAGGATGTTTGGCCTACCTTTCCCAATGATAAGTAAAGGCCGTTTGGCCTACCTTTCCCAATGATAAGTAAAGGACGTTTGGCCTACCTTTCCCAATGATGAGTAAAGGCCGTTTGGCCTACCTTTCCCAATGATAAGTAAAGGACGTTTGGCCTACCTTTCCCAATGATGAGTAAAGGCCGTTTGGCCTACCTTTCCCAATGATAAGTAAAGGCCGCTTTGCCTACCTTTCCCAATGATGAGTAAAGGCCGCTTGGCCTACCTTTCCCAATGATGAGTAAAGTCCGTTTGGCCTACCTTTCCCAATGATAAGTAAAGGCCGCTTGGCCTACCTTTCCCAATAATAAGTAAAGGCCGCTTGGCCTACCTTTCCCAATGATAAGTAAAGGATGCTTGGCCTACCTTTCCCAATGATAAGTAAAGGCCGTTTGGCTTACCTTTCCCAATGATAAGTAAAGGCCGTTTGGCCTACCTTTCCCAATGATGAGTAAAGGCCGTTTGGCCTACCTTTCCCAATGATAAGTAAAAGCCGTTTGGCCTACCTTTCCCAATGATGAGTAAACTTGAGTGTATGCATTATAGATATGGGCTTCATAGAAAGTGTTACAAAGTGTTCTCTGTTCATCTTATCCATCCAGGTTCTGCCGGGGTAGGCCGTCATTGTAAATAATAATTTGTTCTTAACTGACTTGCCTAGTTAAATGAAGGATAAATAAAATAAAACATATATGAAGTGCTTCACTATAAATACGTTTGACTATGTGGTTTGAAGTACTTTACCATTATCTTGCACAAACAGTAAGACTACTATAGACAGAAATCAATGCAGTAATGTTTTATTAAATAAAGGCTCTGATTAAAATAGTAATAAAATCAGGCATTTGGCTAATTCTTCTTCCCAAAAGCTCCTCTGAATGGTTTGGAGACGGCTCTGGAGATAGCTCGTAACACCCTGACTAAGAGAGGGCGTTTACGGGACTGGCACTCCTGGGGAGCAGGGGCCAGTGTGGTTGTCAGGTCCTCCTTGGGTGGGGAAGTGGATGGAACCTCTGGAACCTCACACTCAGCATCTGTGATAAGAATATTTCATAATCAGAAAATGAACGTGTGTGTTTGTCTGTCCGTCTGCCTGTCTATCCGTCTGTCTGTCTGCCTGTCTGTCCACCTGTATCTGTAGTCACTGTTTTAACAAGCTGGCCATAGGGTGATACATCAATATGACATTATCGATGCTTATCACTTACTCTGTGAAATATGAGTCTCTCTGAGACGTTTGGTAGGCAGCGCATCCTGTTCAGGGTGGCTCTTCGGTTCCCCTTTTGTCTTGAACAGCTGTTGACAAAACACATCAGGACAACTGAGCCTGTGTAAAATATATGGGATGCATCCCAAAAGGCACCCTATTGGCTACGTAAGGCACTACTTTTGACAAGGGCCCATAGAGCTCTGGTCAAAAGTAGTGCACTATATAGGGAATAGGGTGCCATTTGGGACACAGACATTGACTCTCTCCCGTGTGTATTAGGATTGTATTACAGCGGCCTCACTCAACCTCCTAAAGACAATGACAACAGCATTGTTCTAATGCTGAGAGACAATAGGGGTGTAGTGAATCTGTAGGGTACATTTCAGCCCCAGAGCCCCCTACCTTCATCCTGATCTTTGGAATCTTGCCAATTTTGGGTAGGAAGCGCCACTTCCTGTTCTTCTTAGTCTTTTCCCCTCTGGCAGAGGGAAGGCGGGCCATGCCGTCAGCCTTTACATCAGCCGGGCTAAGGCCCCTGGCAGGGAATTCCTCAGTAGCATTAAGGTCAGCCACAACGCCATGAGTGATGTCACTTGCGGCATTGCTGGTGTCTAAGTAAGAAGAGCAAGCTGGTGTGACTGACCTGGGTACAATAACTGGGAGAAGAGGACGCAACAATGGAAAGCAGTCACTGCGTTCCAAAAGACATTCTCTTCCCTTTATAGTGCACTACTTTTGAACAGGGCCCATAGGGTCTGGCTCGGGTCAAAAGTAGTGCACTAAACATGGAAGGTGCCATTTTGGACGCATCCAGCAAAGTTCACATCATAAAACGCAATGTATTGAGCATCATGTTACAATGAAGTCCTATGCAGATGAAAATAGGAACTTTCACTTACCACCTTCCATTGCAGACTTGGACAGATCAGTCAGGCTGTCCATCACCATGTTTGTCATCAACTTGATGACCTGATCCAAAACCCTGTCAGCAGTGGGTGGCATAGGCCTACCCAAACACTGCCCCAGGAGTCTGCTAACAGAAGTGTGGGCAAAGCTGTAAACGAGCTCTGACGCATCGTCCTTTGACAGCTTCCTCAGTGCTGGCTTTGGCAGCGCTGGTTGAGAGAGGCTTCTGTGGCCAGTCATGGATTGAAGCTGGCGGCTTATGGTTATCTCCTGAATGAGACCATGGACCTTTGCGATCAGGTTGCCAGACGCATCTTGAAGGGCTTCAATTGACAGAAGCCTATCCAGATTTTCTTCTGCTGAAGTCAATTCTGGGTCATCTGCCTTCAATGTGTCCATTATAGTTTTCACTATGATACCGGTGTCAGATATGTTCATTTCTTGTTGGCTCACAAGCGCTGACTGTGAACCTGTCTTGTCCATTGCGTTAGAGGTATGGCATTCTGTCCTTGTGATCTCATCGGCAGCGCTCATGTCAGGCAACAGGTCAAGGCTCTCCAGTAGAGAGTCTAACATATTAGTGGCTATCAGACACTCCTCACTTGCATTCTGCCCAACAGATGAACTCTCAGAGTTGGCCAATCTGCACTTGATCACATTTAGGATCAAGCTGAGCGTCTTCTTTGCAGTTTTGCTAAAGCCTTCTTGGCTGACTGCCACTGTTCCGTCTTGTAGAGCCACAAGAGGTTCACAACTTTCACTCAATCCACTACCATGGAGAGGAGAGGCTCTCTTCAAACTGGTGTCGCTCACAACTGACATACTCCTGGTGGGCAGACTGACATCCTCACTGCATGTGTCAATTACATGGTGGTCTGTGGAGGAGCCACTCGAAGACACAAGGGCTTTAAACCTTTTAGTCAAACTGACTTTTGAAAATGGCTTCTCATTTCTCACAGACGGAGGGCGGCTCCTGTCCTTAACAAGAGCAGTGTCAGGGGACTTCGAGCATCTGAGTGTCTCCACAGGGGTGGAGTCCAGCACATCTTTAGCTGTGGTGACTGACACGGGTGGAAAAGACAAAAAGACGTTCAGTCTATCCTTTACTCTGTGGTACATGATTTGAGCAGCAAAAAATGAGTTGTCAAAGACAACTCTGGGATTGAGTTGGGACTGCAGCTTTTTCTCTCCTAGTGGGAAGAAGTCTGCGTCCTCCACTGTGTACTGGGATACACTTTCAAGGTCTTGCATGACCATATTCAATATATCTTCAGTTGTAGAAACCACATGGTGTGAGAAGGTGATGCTAGGCATGCTCTGTGGCAAAGAACAGTTGGCTTCGCTAGCAGCTCTGAGAATGGCCTCACGCACAATCTGTTTGGCCTTAGCTCGGAACTCAGCACTGTGAAAGCTCTGGATGGAAATGTTAGAGGTTCTGCTGGCTGCACTACGAGATCGCGTGAGCGTGGCAATCTCAGCTGACGCCACGTCACTCGAAATGCTGAGGTCCTCCAATTTCGAAATGATCGTGTCCAACTTCTGGTTGAAGTCGAAGGACGCATTTGACGTGTTCTCCCCAACGGAAGCGAAGCGGTCTTCCTTTGAAGTCTCCAACCTCAGCACCGAGATCACCTGTTTGATGACCCCTTTAGTGCAGGTGTCGAGGGTGAACTGGTGGGCTGAGGCTGAGGACATAGAAGAGGTATTACTGTCTGTCTTCTGTACAGGAGATACCTCCACAGTGGTCTCAGTTACAAGTAGTCCAGTGTCATAGAGCTCAATTTGCACAGGAGTATTTTTTCCCTCAGTGAGAAGGTGAGAGGTGAAAAGCTTCCTCAGTTTGTCCAGGGTTTTGGTATAAATCTTCTGGGAACCTGAACTCACTTCCACCCAGAACATTTTGCGACCTGATTTCGTACGCATGGAGGCCTTATTGACCTCAAATACCTCATGCAGGTCGGAAATAATTCCACCAAATAGATCAGAGGATGCTTCCTCAATATTCTCCGCGGAAACACAGACAGACAGAACTTCCGACAGTTTCCCACAAGTGTCGGTTTTATCCAGCACGCCAGTATATGTCACAGCTGCATCCTGAATAACCTGAGTGATGCATTGTTCAGCTTTGATGATATACTCCTCCACTGGTTGACCATGGAGGATGTCAACTTTATCACAAGGGAGCACCTTCTGAATACTCACATTCTCCTCTGATGGGCGTGGACTGTTGAAGATAATGCTCTCAGTGACCATGTTAGAGGAGGTGAGAGATGAGTCGAGAAGCAAAGACCTGTATATTATCGAGGTGGACATCTCTGGGTGCTTTATCATAGCAGCCTCCTCCAAAATGGCCGACGGGCCCTGGAGGACGTCAGAGATATCCATGTCCTCAATGGTCTCTACCAGAGACGATAGTAGGTCTCTGGCTGACAGGTTGGTAGGTCT
The DNA here is from genome assembly GCF_016432855.1 of Salvelinus namaycush. Taxonomy (NCBI): domain Eukaryota; kingdom Metazoa; phylum Chordata; class Actinopteri; order Salmoniformes; family Salmonidae; genus Salvelinus; species Salvelinus namaycush. Next base: position 291,077 of record NW_024061608.1, on the reverse strand, counting down.
CTGGCTCTCGAGCTCCGTTTTGATTGCTTGACAGACAGTTGCTGCAGCAACAGCAGAGCTACAACACAACTGCTTCAAGGTGGAGTCAGAAATAGATGATGACAGATCTGTCATGGACATGGTGGAGAGTTGACTCTCAGAGACAAAGGGTCTGAGTTTGACAGACACCTGTCTGACCAAGTCCCCAGCAAGAGCTCTCATGTCTATTGCTCCACTAGCTGAGTTGTAGGAGCAGGCACTCTGTGGCCTTGACGGGCTCCTGCTATCCAAAAATCCTGTTATCCCAAAAACCTCAAGTACAAGATCCACAACATCGGATGACACTTCTGTCATTCTGTTGTTGGACAGAAATTGACTTGGATGAATGGTGCCTGCATTCAGAGTCCAGTCGCAAATAGAGTTGTCGGACTGACTCTGGACTAGTGGAACTAGACAGGTTTCACTTGGACCTTGACCAAAGAGTTCTGCCATTTTGAGCAGAACTGATCTTAAGACCTTTGACTTGGAAATGTTCAGCAGTGGGTCGTTGTTGGACAGTCTGGTGGACGGTCTACTAGCCGATCTCTGAACAACTAGGCTTTGTACTTCTGCCGAAATGGCAGTGAGAAAATAGGTCAAGGGGCTGGTCGCTCGCCCCTTGTTTCCTCCGTTGGCTTTAGCCTTGAAGATGCTATCTATGATGATGACTATAACCTGTCCAGCCAGAGGACCCAATATGGCCTCAAGGTCCCTCTCTAACTCAAGGGGAGACTTGTGGCCATGCGCAATATGCTCTATGGCATGGGAATACATCTTAGCAGACACCATGCTTAGCATCTCTTGGGCAAACTGCTGACTTGCTGAGATACTACCAGACAGCGGACCTAGAGTTCCCTGACTGAGACTTCGCATTAGCTCAGCCAATCTGGAGTTGAGAAGGTTCATAACCAACTCTACAATACCCATCATAAACCTGGTGTCCGTTGGTATTTTGACAGGTCTGTATTTCTCCCGTCTACTCCAACTGGACGACAGTACGATGTCACTCTGCGACTGGCCGCTCTGGACCATGTTGAAGACAGAATCCTCAGAGATTCCAAACACAGATCTCAGTGGTGCTGAGTGGGGTCTGTGTCTCATCTCTCTATCACCACCCTCAGGTGAGGAGACATATCGCTCTTCATCCTCACTCAGCAAGGAAGTCATGGACCTGCAGAATGCACAACAGAAATGAATAGTACATGGTAACAAAATACAAAATATGATCCAAGAATTTGGAAGTATCTAAGTAGTATTTCTCACTAAGTGGATCTGGAATGGATATTTGTACTTATAACAAGGGACATGGGAATAATGTTTTTTAGAAAGACCTACAAGAAGAGGAGGGGAAAGGGGTAAGTACCTATGAGAGGAGGGGAAAGGGGTAAGTAACTGTGAGAGGAGGGGATAGGGGTAGGTACCTGTGAAAGGAGGGGCTAGGGGTAGGTACCTGTGAAAAGAGGGGCTAGGGGTAGGTACCTGTGAGAGGAGGGGATAGGGGTAGGTACCTATGAGAGAAGATGATAGGGGTAAGTACCTATGAGAGGAGGGGATAGGGTTAGGTACCTATGAGAGGAGGGGAAAGGGGTGGGAGTTCGTGTGCTGCAAGTGGTTCTAGAACTGGTGCGCCTACTGGGTCCTCCACTAAAGCTGAATCTGACGCTGCGGCCAAGAGAAGTCACTTCTCTTGCCTCAGTACTTCCTGATCCAGAAGAGCTTGACGAATCAGAGAGCTCTATCTGCATGGTGAGGTCAAGGGCGGGAATAACCACAGTGGATGTAGACTCCATCACCCAATTTGTGATATCCATGCACCTGGCACTAAACTCATGTCTGCTCATCTGAAATGTTAAAAGACCATACAGAGTTAGTTTGTTAACGGAGCTGCACTGCTGCACCATGTGTTTACTCAAGCTAGTCAATTAAAGCAGTGGTTCAGGATGTTCCACAATGCTGGAAAGGGGGGCCTGAGTGAAAAAGTTTGGGAACCTCTGAATTAAAGGTCCTGCACGATTTCCACCAATAAGAGTTTGGAATGTTTGGTCCATCTTACCAACATGAACTACTTTAGAAGTGACTATAACTCACCCCGGCACGCATATTCTCACTCAGCTGATTCCAATGGCTGAAAAGTAAATAAATAAAGGTACGCAATTAAACTACATGACATTACCTCTATTCTCTTAGATTACGTTATGGATGGACCTCTACGGAACTAGGCCACATCCAAACATCCCTGATTGGTCATTTGGTCAGTTGAGTCCCTTGTATTTGCCCGAGACTCATCACCTCCTTCTCAAAACCCATTGGACGAGAAGGTCAAAAGGGAGGGCTTTCTCATCCAATGGGTTTTGAGAAGGAGGCGAGAAGAGAGGACGTGAGGAGTATGCAATTGAGATTGTCCCTATGGGTGCGTCCCAAATGGCCCCTATTCCTTAAATACTGAACTATTGTTGACCAAGGCTCTAATAGGGAACATATCTAGGGGATGCATGGGGAAGCCAAAGAGCAACTTACCCATCCTTCATGTCCTGCACAAAGGTGTGTAGGTCTGGGTAGCTTCTCTTTCCCCTGCTGAGGGTGAGGCTGGTCTGGGAGGCTGCAGCCTTGCGGGTCACGCTAGTGAAGGTCACCACTGCAGCCTGATGGGGACGACAGAAAGCAGACTTAGGCTGGAATTCAATCAAATTCGCCATAGCACTGTTAATGCAATGTCTGTTTACGAACTACTGTCTGCATGCACAAACAGAAATGTACACACACACTGTTATCTGGAAGCATTTACCTTTGCCACTTGTTCAGTCTCCTGGGATTGAGATGTCCCGGCTGTTTGTAGATCATCACTCTCCTGCATCACACTCTCGCCTTCGACCTCCAGTGTCAGAGTTGATGTGGCTGTCTTCAGATCAACCTGCTTCAACTCACTCTCACCTTTGGCCTCCTAGATTAGAAGACCTTTACTAGCTCAAGCTTTGAAAATTCATTTGTCATTTTAATCTTCAATGCGTCATTAAAACACAAAACACAATACATCATACCTTCTGTGACTGAGATGGGATGAAAACGGCCTGGTCCAACTCACTCTCTCCTTCAACCTCCTGTGACTGAGATGGGATGGCAACGGCCTCGTCCAACTCACCCACTCCTTCAACCTTCTGTGACTGAGGTGGGATGACAACGGCCTCGTCCAACTCACTCTCTCCTTCAACCTCCTGTGACTGAGATGGGATGGCAACGGCCTCGTCCAACTCACTCTCTCCTTCAACCTTCTGTGACTGAGGTGGGATGGCAACGGCCTCGTCCAACTCACTCTCTCCTTCAACCTCCTGTGACTGAGGTGGGATGACAACAGTCTCGTCCAACTCAATCTCTCCTTCAACCTTCTGTGACTGAGATGGGATGACAACGGCCTCGTCCAACTCACTCTCTCCTTCAACCTCCTGTGACTGAGACGTGCCATCTGTCTTCAGATCAGCCTCCTGCATCTCAATCTCTCCTTCAGCCTCTAGTGACAGAGTTTGGATATCTGTCTCTAGAACAGCCTCTTCCAACGTGGTCTGTCTCTCAACCTCTCTGTGATCTTTATCAGATCTAGATACAGAAAAAGGAATCTCTCTAAGGTCACTATAATGTGCTATAATGTGAGTGTGAGGATGTGTTCCAATTATAGAATTAGAATGAATCATTCTAGAATTAGAATAGAATCACTCGAATTATATGGTTCCAATACTCTGAGATGACTCGGCCTATCCAGAGTTATATACAGTATTTAGAGAATTTGGCAAACTTTTAGAAAGGACTCCATGTTAGCGCCTTTGAGCCTTTCATTTACCCAATAAGTCAATTATAAAATAGATGTTCAGTTACATATTATTGTTTAAAATGTCAATATTGCACATGGGGAGCCAGCTCTCATATGGATATCTTTGATTATACTGTGTCATATAATGTATACATATTGATGTAAATGCAACATAATGCAGATAGATGTCCCATCTCTCTAAATACATGGCTCTGGGCCTACCTCTCCATAGGACCTTTGACCTACTACAGAATCTGTATTTGTAGGCCTATGTGATCCTGTAACCAGTCACAAATGTGTCATTAGTGTAAATCACTTACCTGTCTTCCTTCATAACATCACCGTCATTGATGGGGTCATCCAGGTCTATGAGGGTGAGGTCATTCCCACTGACCTCTGACACCTGAAAGACAGCACAAAGTCATGTTTGGATGTCACCTACTGTGTCGCCTTTAGCCGTGTTGAAAACAACTGGGAACTCTCTGACTTCCGACTTCAGTGCGTTCAAGACAATCGGGGTAAAAAACTAACTCCGACAGGGAAAAATTGTTTTCAACAGTCATCCAACTTGGATTTCCAAGTCAGAAGCAGCGCGGCTTGGCGTGTCATGTTTCGGAGGACTCCTGACTCGACCTTTACCTTTCCCGAGCCCGTTGGGAAGTTGCAGCGATGAGACTAGATCGTAACTACCAATTGGATATCACAAAAAAATTACTAAGAATTGAATTAAATAAAGTCGGAAACTCTGGCATCTTTTTAGAGCTCCAACTTTCCGACCTAAAGAACATGGAAGTCATGATTTGACCAAGATCACTTGCCTTGAAAGCACCATTAACCCAACACTCATTGTCACATCATAATGCATCATATGCATAGAAATAGAATCACCAGAACATCATGTCAGGTGTACAGTTCAGTTTACCAGTCAAATTGCCATGGTCAGAGGCTCTATCCTTTCTAGTGATTCTATTTCTACGGTCACATCATAATGCATCATATCTATGCTTGTGTCTGAAATAGCACCCTATTTCCAATATAGTGCACTTCTTTTGGCCGGAGCCCTATAGAGTGCCACAGTAATGAGTCAAAATCCCCATAAAACCTAGTAGTCAAACAGGGAAATGGTTCCAATTGTTTTTCCACCATACATTTTCCCCATAGTGGATTTTAGAAACACTTAAAATAAGGGCTGTGTTTCAGGTAGGCTTACCATTTTGATAACTGTGTAAATCTCTCTAGGACAAGGTGACTTTTATCAATGTATTCGCCTGTACTTACCCCCCCAAAATGAAATGCTAATTAGCTGATAATGTGGCTATCATAAAGAATTTCAAATGCCACGATGATCATGCTGATCGAGGCAAAGGTAAGAATCTCTTGACTAACTATCTAATGTTAGCTAAATGTAGTAATTAATAAATTGGCTACATTTCTTTAAATGGACAATTCTGTGAACTGTTTAGTGCAAGTTTTAAATTGACACAATACCTGTTAGCAAAGGTGTCAGCTAGAAATGACGTTTAGGAGCTTGCAGGGATTTGTAGTTTTGCATGTCTACTTTGATGCTAATTAGAAATGTCGAATCTGAGAGTAAATAGAGCCAAATGTATTGCTAAAAGTCACCTTGTCCATGAGAGCTTTACATGGTTATAAAAATGTCACACCACGGTAAACCCACATTAAACACAGCCCTTATTTTATGTGGAAAAACGATTGGAACCATTTCCCTCCCTGTTTGACCGCTAGGTTTTATGGGTATTATGACACCTCCACTGTGGGGCTATATAGACGGGTTGGTTGTTTAGCAACAACACTGGCAAGTAACTGTGGGTAAAATAGACAGGGTAAATAGACAGGGTTCGCTTAGAACGTTGACAACATGTAAACTATATTTAGTCTCTAAATGTTAATTGCAAACAAATACATTTGCATAATGAGCACTTGCTAGCTGAGGTTTAGAGTCATAACAAGATACACGCATTCCGGCATTGATGAGCGTGCATGTTTTTCGTGACGTCAGCCAACCAGTGTATGGATCATGGTCAAAAGTAGTGCACTAGCCTACATAGGGAATAGGGTGCCATTTAGGACAGAAATGTGAAGGTGGTGTCATAATAACCTTTGACCCTAGACCCCCATTTGACCCACAACAGATTCTACGGATCCTTTAGCCAACTCTCATGACTCCCTGGCCATAGACTTTGTAGTTTGATGTTACAGAATGAATAGAACATCATTTCATTTATTTAACAATATTTAATCCACAGTAATTAATATAAATGGGGATTTAAAAATAATTATAAACTGGGTGGATCGAGACCTGAATGCTGATTGGCTGAAAGCCGTGGTATATCAGACTACTGTATACCATGGGTATGACAAAACATGTATTTTTTACTGCTCTAATTATGTTGGTAACCAGTTTATAATAGCAATAAGGCACCTAGGGGATTCGTGAAATATGGGCTTTGTCCTAGCTTGCACTTCGGGTTGCGTCGTGCGTGAGAACAGCCATTAGCCGTGGTATATTGACAATATACCACAATCCCTTGGGCCTTATTGCTTAAATAACATGCCTACCTTGAACTCTTTATTCTCCATGTCCTTGCAAAATTCAGCACATTTCCTTGCCAAAATGAACGCTCCTCCAGCACTAGCGAGAATCACTGAACTGCTCCCGCGGTTTCTCATCAGTTTCAACGTTTATCAGTGATGACGTAACAATGCTGTACAGATTTGACGCACTTCCAATCTCGTGCTGATGCAACGCTCTGTGCGGTTGTAAATTCACGCATGGAAATCCTGCGAGTTGTAAACAAATGTAGGCTACGATTGCCCTTAAAAATGTAATGTTGTGGACGCAATGCAAAATGAAATAAAATAAATTACCCACACCGATAACCCAGAGTTCATCATTAAATAACATTGATTACTCATAAAATATACAGCAAACTTCAGATACTGAAAGAATTCATGGGAGTTTCGTGCTAGTTTCATCCGTTTAAAAGAATGATAATGACACGAAAAAACCTGTCAACCTCTTGTTGCTGATTTGGTGAACATAGCAAATGTATTGCACATATTTCCAGTTAAAATTATTTTCAAAAAGAGACAAAAACGGGGATTTGAACAAGGATTGAGTGGTTTCATTTTTTGAAGAAGTTAAAGCAAGCAAAACCTGTTAAAAAAACATTGATTATAAGACCAAAGACAAATAATATAGATATTTATTTTCCAGAAGAAGAAAATCTAATTGCTTATTATCATTGGTTTACAGTGTTTCTCCTCTCCAAGGGAGACATGTTTTCCACCTCACATGCCTCGGGATAGTATCAGTGCTTTTCACAAACGTTGTAGTACTTAGTGTGCATCATTGTTTTCGCTCATACAGCTGCCCCTACTCTCCTAACCACCCCTCAGTAACTAACGAAGGCATAAAATGATGACATAAATATCACAAGAAAGAACACATGAATTAATCATTTACTTTCTAAAATACTTTCTAGAGGCCAAAGGACAGGTAGGTTTAATAACACAAATGTAATATGTCCCATCAAAAAGTCCTGTTGCTCACATACCGGTATGCAAAACCAGCATCCCAAATGGCACCCTATTTCCTTTAGAGTGCACTGCTTTTGACCAGACCACTATGGGCCCTGTTCAACAGTAGTTTACTATTCAGTATAGGGAATAGGGTTCCATTTGGGATCATCAAATCTTTACAATTACTCATGAGAGCAAATACTACGATGTTTTGATTCCCACAGACCTTAAGACATGAATGATTTTATTAAAATGTTTGTTCATAAAAAATGTATGATTTCCCCTCCTCCCACATGGATTACAGACAAGAGGCTAGGTGCGTTCTGACTGTCTTAGTGTGCGGATTAACATGACAATCACTCTCATGAAACTTAAATGAAACATCACTCCTAATGTCTTTTCTCAGCCCAAACACTCAGCCCAATATCTACAGTCAAAACAGGTTTTGAAAATGCTTCTTCCACATCTTTTGATCCCTGTCTGTTTTGCTCTCAGTGAAGTGCTACTATCCCCTTGGACTACAGGTTATTGCCATCATAAGGTGTCTGTCTGTTGGCCGGACACTTTCTACCGTTTAGGACCTTTGTGGGTAAAGGTAAAGATGGGGTATAGAAGCAGCAGTTCCTCTGAAGTCCAGTATCTGCTGGAAGGACACCTGGTGGTACGAGAGGATGAGTGTGGGCCAGCCAGCCTGTTGTTCCTCCCCCTCTCCCTCCCCCCTTTTCTCTCTCTCTCAGTCTGAGGGACTCTTAAGGCTCCTGTGCGGACTGTCTCGGTTCGTGCCCTCCCGAAGCTGGCTGTGGTGATTTAAGACACGCTATATTTATGTGTGTATTTGTTTGTGGCCTCGGGCTCACTTCGCTGTCCCTCTGTCCAGTACGTACCGTTGTAGCAGGCCCAGTGTAGTGGCGTGTAGCCCTGGTTGTCTGTGATGACGGGGAGGGTCCACACTGACTGGGCGGTGTGTAGGAGCCACCGCAGCACCACGATGTGTCCGGACGTCTCCTCACTACCCTTCTGTGTAGAGCTGTTCTGTGCCATTTGTCTCTGGCTCCCTTGTTGAGCAGTGAGTACACACAGTCTGTGTGTCCGCTCAGCACCGACAGCATCAGAGGGGTTCTGATACACAAGACAACAGGTCATATTACAAACTGGTAATAACCAGGCTGAGTCCCAAATGGCAACCTATTCCCTATATCGTACACTACTGTTGACCTGAGCCCATAGGGCTTTGGTTTAAAGTAGTGCACCAAGTAGGGTATAGGTTGCCATTTGGGATGAAGCCCTAGTGTCAAAATCTCTTTATTTCAGGAATTGTATCCGAAACCCAAATGAGTTACTGTCTATTCCCGTCTTGAACGTCCACTGCACTCTGGAGGTCAGCATTTCCAATCAGCAAACGCAAACACTCCGAATGACCGTTGGTAGCTAGAGGAAGATAAACAGAGAGGATATAAGAATGTCAGATGATTGACCGTTGGTAGCTAGAGGAAGATAAAAAGAGAGGATATAAGAATGTCAGATGATTGACCTTCAGTAGCTAGAGGTGGAAAAACAGAGAGGATATAAGAATGTGAGATGATTGACCATTGGTAGCTAGAGGTGGAAAAACAGAGAAGATATAAGAATGTCAGATGATTGACCATTGGTAGCTGGAGGAGGATAAACAGAGAGGATATAACAATGTCAGATGATTGGCCGTTGGTAGCTAGAGGAGGATAAACAGAGAGGATATAAGAATGTCAGATGATTGACCGTTGGTAGCTGGAGGAGGATAAACAGAGAGGATATAAGAATGTCAGATGATTGACAGTTGGTAGCTAGAGGAGCATAAACAGAGAGGATATAAGAATGTGAGATGATTGACCGTTGGTAGCTGGAGGAGGATAAACAGAGAGGATATGAGCAGATTGCTGGATGACTATAACCTTCACATGAACAGACAGATTTGTAGAACAATGGTGTTGGTAGATGACATCCTCATGATGTTAACACAGCAGATAATAAAGAATTTTGGGGCTGAGGCCATCGAAGCCTGTCACCTGCTAGCTGTGTACCTGGCTCTGGATAGAAGTCTCCCCTGTGCACTGATCTAGGATCAGCTTACCCTCCCTAGATCCTCAATCATTAGTGGAGAACATGACAAAAAATGACCTTAGATCAGTGTCTAGTGGGCATGTTCACACTATACCATGTAACATCCCTAGAGTGGACATTGTCGTCCTAGCAACATGACCAAACAAATGGCCATCTTGGTCAGGAAAACGTTTTAATTACAGAAGCTCTATGTGATATCCTATGTGTACCTGCAGCGTGGATGGGGGTCCTCTTTAGGGTGAAGTATTTAACCAGGATGGAGGCTCCCTGGTTGATGAGGACGTCAACACACTCCACATGGCTTTTTAAGGCAGACAGGTACCTCACGTCTAGATCCAGCAGAGACTGAACCAGGACCTCCATAGCATGGTGGTGGCCGTGGTACGCCTGAATAGAAACACAAACACAGTCTCAAGCAAAGTCCAGTGGTACGCCTGAATAGATATACACTCTTAATATAATCAATGTCCTATAGTAGACCAGTGGTACGCCTGAACAGAAATACAGTGCTAGACCTCTAAAGTAGACCAGAGTCTTTCAATCGGGAGCCCATTTTTGCTCCCGCCCAGCATCAACATCTGAGGTCCCTGCCAAGCGTGGGATTGAGAAACAAACACTCTACTTCTCCTCTGAGGTTGATTAACTCAAATGGCAAAATAAGGAAATCATCCTCATCATCACTGTGTAGAATATGCATGTATTTTACACTAATCAGGAATAGATAGGAATTTGGTGTGTGAGTCTGTCTGGACAGTCAACTTCCTGTGGAAAATCAACACCATGCCTGCATCCCAGATAGCACCCTATTCCCTATGTAGTGAACTACTTTTGATCAGGGCCTATAAGGATCTGGTCAAAAGTAGTGTATTAAATAGGGAATAGGGTGCCATTTGTAATATGGAGACCACTACAGGAGCAGGTAGGCTTTACTCACAGCGAGGTGTAGAGGGCTGATGGGAGCTCTGACATCAAAGTCGTTTAGCATGTCTGTCCCTGAGGTTTCAATTAGTTGAGGAAAGACAAGGACGGCCAGTTCAGACTTGTAACATATTTACTTGGAAGGTTAGTCTAGTAGCATGTGAAACATGGTAAATCTCAGTGACCAGCCCCTGCAGACATACTGGGGTGTTGCATCCATACCTTAAACAAGCAAGTGTGAGAAAGTTACCAACTGGCACTTACATCTAAAGGTGTTTCACTTGCAATCTGGAAAAAGAACATCAAGAGTGACAATGCGTCCACGACAAACATGCAGCCACACCTTAAAACCTACTGTTGGGGTCTGAGAATATGAAATATACTAATTCATGTCACTGGGGGAGAGAGCTTAATGTATAACGTTTACGTTATGTCAGGTTATGTTATTGTTAGCCATCTGGGATCCTCTGGGATTTTTTGTTTATTTCACCTTTATTTAACCAGATAAGATAGTTGAGAACAAGTTCTCATTTACAACTGCGACCTGGCCAAGATAAAGCAAAGCAGGCGGGCGGGCGGGTGCGGGCAGCGAGCGGTTGAAAAGCATGCATTTGATTTTACTAGCGTTTAAGAGCAGTTGGAGGCCACGGAAGGAGCGTTGTATGGCATTGAAGCTCGTTTGGAGGTTAGTTAACACAGTGTCCAAAGAAGGGCCAGATGTATACAGAATGCTGTCGTCTGCGTAGAGGTGGATCAGGGAATCACACGCAGCAAGAGTGACATCGTTGATATATACAGAGAAAAGAGTCGGCCCGAGAATTGAACCCTGTGGTACTCCCATAGAAACTGCCAGAGGTCCGGACAACAGGCCTTCCAATTTGACACACTGAACTCTGTCTGCGAAGTAGTTGGTGAACCAGGCGAGACAGTCATTTGAGAAACCAAGGCTGTTGAGTCTGCCGATAAGAATACGTTGATTGACAGAGTCGAAAGCCTTGGCCAGGTTGATGAAGACGGCTGCACAGTACTGTCTTTTATCGATGGCGGTTATGATATCGTTTAGTACCTTGAGCGTGGCTGAGGTGCACCCATGACCAGCTCGGAAACTGGATTGTACAGCGGAGAAGGTACGGTGGGATTCGAAATGGTCAGTGATCTGTTTATTAACTTGGCTTTCGAAGACTTTAGAAAGGCAGGGCACGATGGATATAGGTCTATAACAGTTTGGGTCTAGAGTGTCACCCCCTTTGAAGAGCTTTCCAATCTTTAGGGATCTCGGACGATACGAAAGAGAGGTTGAACAGACTGGTAATAGGGGTTGCAACAATGGCGGCGGATAATTTTAGAAAGAGAGGGTCCAGATTGTCTAGCCCAGCTGATTTGTACGGGTCCAGTTTTTGCAGCTCTTTCAGAACATCTGCTACCTGGATTTGGGTGAAGGAGAAGCTGGGGAGGCTCGGGCAAGTAGCTGCGGGGTGTGCGGAGCTGTTGGCCGGAGTTGGGGTAGCCAGGAAGAAAACATGGCCAGCCGTCGAGAAATGCTTATTGAAATTTAGGAGTAGACTCAGCATAGGAGAAAGGATTAAATATCAGTGCTTGTGTGAATATGTTTTTTGTCTAATGCAGCTGTCTTGACCCTCTGGGAAGAATAAACTTGGTTTAAGCTTTCATAGTGTCCGTCGAGTTTTTACTCTGAGAATTAGAACCTAACAGTTGGCGCTGCGAGCAGGGTTCACCACGATTTGCAGTCGAACTAGAGATTCTGAATCAGTGAAACATAAACAAGGTAGGCACAGTTCCTACACCTGTTATCACTAATTCTGACATCTTGGGGAGATGAGCGTCGTAGGCTGAACCAATTATAGGGTACGGACCTAGAAAGCCTGAGCTTATTCAGTAATCCAATTGTATTACGACCGGTCGTAGCTTTGTGGTATATGGTAAGTCCCGGAAGGTAAACCCGAACAGGTTGATACCTGTAGAGGGTAACTCCTAGGGTGGGGTTGGTTACCTGCTATACCTGCAACGAGAGGGTGAAAGTCTCAGCCGCAGTGGCCATGCGGCAGTAGAGTGGGTGTGGATGGATAAAGTGACATGCTTGTGTACTAGGATAAAAAGTTGCCATTCAGGGTTAGAAGAAAAGCATTAAGATACTCGAACGCTGTTGGATTTGGTTGTATTAGCAATAAAGAGAGCAATAAAGAGAGGTTGGTTTTATGCCCTGTTAAGGTGGGGAACCATGACAGATTATGTGGAAATAGGAAGACAAGTGTGAATAATTTTAGTAATGTGTGTTATCAACAACAGTAATATTTGAACAGATTGGAGATGACTATCCATAACAATAAAATCCTTCATATAGTGAGGTTAAGTTAGGTTACCATGGTTACCACAGCTGTAGACACAGCCTCCTCCAGGTCCTCAGACACTAGCTGGAGATCCATCACAGGATGTCTGTCACCCCACTGAGCCCCTATTGCAGGTTAGGGGTCACATCCACTTGAATGTCCTTCATATGACAAACCTCCTACAGAGCAAATGAGGAAAATATGATATATTATGATTTATGTTAGTAACAATACAATATGGGAATTTTTTTCCAAAGCTACCTACAGCTAACATATATATTTATGTATGTGATCTATGTAAATAAAGGAATATAACTCAGCTGTAAAACTGGGAGGACTATATGGTGGAGGCCTACCCATTTCCCAGGAACATTGTAAAAAGTGGATTTGGGTACAGTGTTTATTTCCCCCTAATATCTTTGAATATTACACCTAAAATAATTAGGCCTACTTCTTTCTACTGCTGAGCTGAGACCATTAGGGTTAAACATTACAGATATAAATGCAATATATGGAGTAGAAAAGATTGCCTGCCCACCAGAATCAACATATGTTCTACATGGTCTATTTCTATCTGAATGTAACACCTCAATCAAGCATGTTAATTGATCGTTAAGTCATGTTTGTCAGGTAAACGGTCATTAGTGGCCTATATAAGCCTCATACAGGCCATGTGAAGACATTACCTGTTGATAACACAGACTATTTTCATGATCATGGGAGGTGTGAGAGAATTGCTGCTCTTTGTGGTGACTGTGGGGGTTGTGAAAGGTTGGTTCACTAATGTTTTATTTGGATTGAAGGGATTTGTTTGGGAAATATGCTCAACTTTATCAGTTGGAGATTAAAATGTTATTGTCTGTTTGTTCCGCATTGGTCATCTGCTATTATTAATATATGTAGCTATTTTGTGTCAACTCAACTTCTGTCAACACTTTCTCCTCAGTTTCTTGTTACCCTGTTGGAAAGTCCCAGAAGCAAGAGCAAGTCTCTCTGCAGAGGAGACTTGGAGGTAAGTGTTTCTTTCCACAACCCTTCTAGCTTTGTACTGTGTCTATGGTGCTGCTGTGTTTGACACTCATTCAACACCATAGAGTAACTTAGTTGTCTAAATAATGTTGTCAAACCCTTTGATTTGGTCATTTTGCTTGTGTACCTTAACCTACGTTTTTCAGAGCTGTCATCAAATGACGTCTCCATTGTGCATGCCCTGGCCTTGCTCCGATCCATAGGGTCTGACGCTAAACAAGACAGAGAAGGTACGGCCTGAAACATATACTTTTAAATCTGTGTTGGGTTCATGTTGCTCAACATTCGAATGGCAATTTGGCCTAGACCGTGTAGAACAGCTGTGTTGCTGTAGAATACCCAACTGTTTCTTTGTTTTCTCTCTAGAGTATTTCGAGACTAATGAAGTAGAATCCCAAGCTTCTCCAAACCATGGTAGCTCTCCGGCAAATGATGCCCTGTCCTCTGACGACGCTACCTCTGAAGCTGCCACTGGCCCGTCTGACGACGCTACCTCTGAAGCTGCCACTGGCCCGTCTGACGACGCTACCTCTGAAGCTGCCACTGGCCCGTCTGACGACGCTACCTCTGAAGCTGCCACTGGCCCGTCTGACGACGCTACCTCTGAAGCTGCCACTGGCCCGTCTGACGACGCTACCTCTGAAGCTGCCACTGGCCCGTCTGACGACGCTACCTCTGAAGCTGCCACTGGCCCGTCTGACGACGCTACCTCTGAAGCTGCCACTGGCCCGTCTGACGACGCTACCTCTGAAGCTGCCACTGGCCCGTCTGACGACGCTACCTCTGAAGCTGCCACTGGCCCGTCTGACGACGCTACCTCTGAAGCTGCCACTGGCCCGTCTGACGACGCTACCTCTGAAGCTGCCACTGGCCCGTCTGACGACGCTACCTCTGAAGCTGCCACTGGCCCGTCTGACGACGCTACCTCTGAAGCTGCCACTGGCCCGTCTGACGACGCTACCTCTGAAGCTGCCACTGGCCCGTCTGACGACGCTACCTCTGAAGCTGCCACTGGCCCGTCTGACGACGCTACCTCTGAAGCTGCCACTGGCCCGTCTGACGACGCTACCTCTGAAGCTGCCACTGGCCCGTCTGACGACGCTACCTCTGAAGCTGCCACTGGCCCGTCTGACGACGCTACCTCTGAAGCTGCCACTGGCCCGTCTGACGACGCTACCTCTGAAGCTGCCACTGGCCCGTCTGACGACGCTACCTCTGAAGCTGCCACTGGCCCGTCTGACGACGCTACCTCTGAAGCTGCCACTGGCCCGTCTGACGACGCTACCTCTGAAGCTGCCACTGGCCCGTCTGACGACGCTACCTCTGAAGCTGCCACTGGCCCGTCTGACGACGCTACCTCTGAAGCTGCCACTGGCCCGTCTGACGACGCTACCTCTGAAGCTGCCACTGGCCCGTCTGACGACGCTACCTCTGAAGCTGCCACTGGCCCGTCTGACGACGCTACCTCTGAAGCTGCCACTGGCCCGTCTGACGACGCTACCTCTGAAGCTGCCACTGGCCCGTCTGACGACGCTACCTCTGAAGCTGCCACTGGCCCGTCTGACGACGCTACCTCTGAAGCTGCCACTGGCCCGTCTGACGACGCTACCTCTGAAGCTGCCACTGGCCCGTCTGACGACGCTACCTCTGAAGCTGCCACTGGCCCGTCTGACGACGCTACCTCTGAAGCTGCCACTGGCCCGTCTGACGACGCTACCTCTGAAGCTGCCACTGGCCCGTCTGACGACGCTACCTCTGAAGCTGCCACTGGCCCGTCTGACGACGCTACCTCTGAAGCTGCCACTGGCCCGTCTGACGACGCTACCTCTGAAGCTGCCACTGGCCCGTCTGACGACGCTACCTCTGAAGCTGCCACTGGCCCGTCTGACGACGCTACCTCTGAAGCTGCCACTGGCCCGTCTGACGACGCTACCTCTGAAGCTGCCACTGGCCCGTCTGACGACGCTACCTCTGAAGCTGCCACTGGCCCGTCTGACGACGCTACCTCTGAAGCTGCCACTGGCCCGTCTGACGACGCTACCTCTGAAGCTGCCACTGGCCCGTCTGACGACGCTACCTCTGAAGCTGCCACTGGCCCGTCTGACGACGCTACCTCTGAAGCTGCCACTGGCCCGTCTGACGACGCTACCTCTGAAGCTGCCACTGGCCCGTCTGACGACGCTACCTCTGAAGCTGCCACTGGCCCGTCTGACGACGCTACCTCTGAAGCTGCCACTGGCCCGTCTGACGACGCTACCTCTGAAGCTGCCACTGGCCCGTCTGACGACGCTACCTCTGAAGCTGCCACTGGCCCGTCTGACGACGCTACCTCTGAAGCTGCCACTGGCCCGTCTGACGACGCTACCTCTGAAGCTGCCACTGGCCCGTCTGACGACGCTACCTCTGAAGCTGCCACTGGCCCGTCTGACGACGCTACCTCTGAAGCTGCCACTGGCCCGTCTGACGACGCTACCTCTGAAGCTGCCACTGGCCCGTCTGACGACGCTACCTCTGAAGCTGCCACTGGCCCGTCTGACGACGCTACCTCTGAAGCTGCCACTGGCCCGTCTGACGACGCTACCTCTGAAGCTGCCACTGGCCCGTCTGACGACGCTACCTCTGAAGCTGCCACTGGCCCGTCTGACGACGCTACCTCTGAAGCTGCCACTGGCCCGTCTGACGACGCTACCTCTGAAGCTGCCACTGGCCCGTCTGACGACGCTACCTCTGAAGCTGCCACTGGCCCGTCTGACGACGCTACCTCTGAAGCTGCCACTGGCCCGTCTGACGACGCTACCTCTGAAGCTGCCACTGGCCCGTCTGACGACGCTACCTCTGAAGCTGCCACTGGCCCGTCTGACGACGCTACCTCTGAAGCTGCCACTGGCCCGTCTGACGACGCTACCTCTGAAGCTGCCACTGGCCCGTCTGACGACGCTACCTCTGAAGCTGCCACTGGCCCGTCTGACGACGCTACCTCTGAAGCTGCCACTGGCCCGTCTGACGACGCTACCTCTGAAGCTGCCACTGGCCCGTCTGACGACGCTACCTCTGAAGCTGCCACTGGCCCGTCTGACGACGCTACCTCTGAAGCTGCCACTGGCCCGTCTGACGACGCTACCTCTGAAGCTGCCACTGGCCCGTCTGACGACGCTACCTCTGAAGCTGCCACTGGCCCGTCTGACGACGCTACCTCTGAAGCTGCCACTGGCCCGTCTGACGACGCTACCTCTGAAGCTGCCACTGGCCCGTCTGACGACGCTACCTCTGAAGCTGCCACTGGCCCGTCTGACGACGCTACCTCTGAAGCTGCCACTGGCCCGTCTGACGACGCTACCTCTGAAGCTGCCACTGGCCCGTCTGACGACGCTACCTCTGAAGCTGCCACTGGCCCGTCTGACGACGCTACCTCTGAAGCTGCCACTGGCCCGTCTGACGACGCTACCTCTGAAGCTGCCACTGGCCCGTCTGACGACGCTACCTCTGAAGCTGCCACTGGCCCGTCTGACGACGCTACCTCTGAAGCTGCCACTGGCCCGTCTGACGACGCTACCTCTGAAGCTGCCACTGGCCCGTCTGACGACGCTACCTCTGAAGCTGCCACTGGCCCGTCTGACGACGCTACCTCTGAAGCTGCCACTGGCCCGTCTGACGACGCTACCTCTGAAGCTGCCACTGGCCCGTCTGACGACGCTACCTCTGAAGCTGCCACTGGCCCGTCTGACGACGCTACCTCTGAAGCTGCCACTGGCCCGTCTGACGACGCTACCTCTGAAGCTGCCACTGGCCCGTCTGACGACGCTACCTCTGAAGCTGCCACTGGCCCGTCTGACGACGCTACCTCTGAAGCTGCCACTGGCCCGTCTGACGACGCTACCTCTGAAGCTGCCACTGGCCCGTCTGACGACGCTACCTCTGAAGCTGCCACTGGCCCGTCTGACGACGCTACCTCTGAAGCTGCCACTGGCCCGTCTGACGACGCTACCTCTGAAGCTGCCACTGGCCCGTCTGACGACGCTACCTCTGAAGCTGCCACTGGCCCGTCTGACGACGCTACCTCTGAAGCTGCCACTGGCCCGTCTGACGACGCTACCTCTGAAGCTGCCACTGGCCCGTCTGACGACGCTACCTCTGAAGCTGCCACTGGCCCGTCTGACGACGCTACCTCTGCAGCTGCCACTGGCCCGTCTGACGACGCTACCTCTGCAGCTGCCACTGGCCCGTCTGACGACGCTACCTCTGCAGCTGCCACTGGCCCGTCTGACGACGCTACCTCTGCAGCTGCCACTGGCCCGTCTGACGACGCTACCTCTGCAGCTGCCACTGGCCCGTCTGACGACGCTACCTCTGCAGCTGCCACTGGCCCGTCTGACGACGCTACCTCTGCAGCTGCCACTGGCCCGTCTGACGACGCTACCTCTGCAGCTGCCACTGGCCCGTCTGACGACGCTACCTCTGCAGCTGCCACTGGCCCGTCTGACGACGCTACCTCTGCAGCTGCCACTGGCCCGTCTGACGACGCTACCTCTGCAGCTGCCACTGGCCCGTCTGACGACGCTACCTCTGCAGCTGCCACTGGCCCGTCTGACGACGCTACCTCTGCAGCTGCCACTGGCCCGTCTGACGACGCTACCTCTGCAGCTGCCACTGGCCCGTCTGACGACGCTACCTCGGCAGCTGCGACCGGCCAGTCTGACCATGCCATTGAGTAACTGTTGACTTCTGCATCTGAGCCCCCGTTGACCACAAACATGGATATCTGATGTGGGACATGGTGCTCGGGGTCCATGCAAGAGTTCATGGGTTTTCTAGTCCAGGTTGTGTGTGTGTAACTGACATTTCTTGTTTTGGCTCAATTAAACGCTAACTGTAATAATTGTGTCCTCAGTATTGTTTTGACGGTTCCTACTTGGAGTTGAGGTCTTTGACCTGACATGAGTAACTGGTGATGGCAACATTTATTTTGCATTATAACCATGCTTTGGCATCAGCAATATGTCTACTTTGACCCCTGTGCTTAAATTACCATTTGACTTAAGCTACATTTGGTCAAATTATGCTAGTAGCATCACATGATGTGGAATGGGTTCTTGTTCATTTAAACTTGATGGTTGTGGAACTGAGTGTTTGGGGTTGGTACATATGAGGCTGCTAGAATCGGGGTTAATGGTGTCAGTGCTAACTAATATCACGGTTGTCAACTTGCATTTAAATGACTCTGCTGGGTGTCTTCTCTCGTAACTGACTTGGTTTCCTATTAGTGAATGCTTAAATATAAAACCAGCTCTCGTATCATTAGCCCATCGTTTTGGCGGGGTGTCTTCATATCCCAGTGCCAATCCAAACTTTCAGGTTTAAATAAGTCAATGCTCACCTGTCTTAGCTGGCAGGTTGCTATCAGGTCCAGGCTCTCCCAGAGTTGCTTGTAGCGCCGCTAATCTAGGGTTTGAGGGCAGGAACAGTTTGACCAGGATTTCCCACCCACTCCGATTTACATGGGATAAACCATTGGAAGAAACCGGTAA
The DNA here is from genome assembly GCF_016432855.1 of Salvelinus namaycush. NCBI lineage: Eukaryota > Metazoa > Chordata > Actinopteri > Salmoniformes > Salmonidae > Salvelinus > Salvelinus namaycush. Next base: position 271,797 of record NW_024061608.1, on the reverse strand, counting down.
ATTTCTATGAGAAGCGTGAGGAAGTCTGTTCATACAGGCCGCATGATGAACGCTCAGGGTGTGCGTCGTAGCAAACCGTACTTAGTCTCCATGAATTAAAAAAGCACGTACACGCAACCTTTAAATGCAGTTAATACAGCAACAAAATTGGCTTCTACTTTTGAGCTACCGGTAGGTATCTGCTGTAATTCAAACATTTCTGTGGCACCGCTTTACTCATTTATGCCAACCAAATCCAGATAGCAAATGTTCTGAAAGAGCTGCAAAACCTGGACCCATTCAAATCAGCTGGGCTTGACAATCTAGACCCTCAATTTCTGAAACTATCCGCCGCCATTGTCGCAACCCCTATTACCAGCCTGTTCAACATCTCTTTCATATCGTCTGAGATCCCCAAGGATTGGAAAGCTGCCGTGGTCATCCCCCTCAAAGGGGGAGACACCCTGGACCCAAACTGTTACAGACCTATATCCATCCTGCCCTGCCTAAGGTCTTCGAAAGCCAAGTTAATAAACAGATCACTGACCATCTCGAATTCCACCGTACCTTCTCCGCTGTGCAATCCGGTTTCCGAGCCGGTCACGGGTGCACCTCAGCCACGCTCAAGGTACTAAACGATATAACCGCCATCGATAAAAGACATTACTGTGCAGCCGTCTTCATCGACCTGGCCATGGCTTTCGACTGTCAATCACCATATTCTTATCGGCAGACTCGGTAGCCTCGGTTTTTCTGATGACTGCCTTGCCTGGTTCACCAACTACTTTGCAGACAGAGCTCAGTGTGTCAAATCGGAGGGCATGTCTGGTCCTCTGGCAGTCTCTATGGGGGTACCACAGGGTTCAATTCTCGGGCCGACTCTTTTCTCTGTATATATCAATGATGTTGCTCTTGCTGCGGGCGATTCCCTGATCCACCTCTACGCAGACGACACCATTCTGTATACTTCTGGCCATTCCTTGGACACTGTGCTATCTAACCTCCAAACGAGCTTCAATGCCATACAACACTCCTTCCGTGGCCTCCAACTGCTCTTAAACGCTAGTAAAACCAAATGCATGCTTTTCAACCGTTCGCTGCTTGCACCCGCCCGCCCGCCCGACTAGCATCACCACCCTGGACGGTTCCGACCTAGAATATGTGGACATCTATAAATACCTAGGTGTCTGGCTAGACTGTAAACTCTCCTTCCAGACTCATATTAAACATCTCCAATCCAAAATCAAATCAAGAATTGGCTTTCTATTTCGCAAAACAAAGCCTCCTTCACTCACGCCGCCAAACTTACCCTAGTAAAACTGACTATCCTACCGATCCTCGACTTCGGCGATGTCATCTACAAAATAGCTTCCAATACTCTACTCAGCAAACTAGATGCAGTTTATCATAGTGCCATCCGTTTTGTTACTAAAACACCTTATACCACCCACCACTGCGACCTGTATGCTCTAGTCGGCTGGCCCTCGCTACATATTCGTCGCCAGACATGCTGGCTCCAGGTCATCTATAAGTCCATGCTAGGTAAAGCTCCGCCTTATCTCAGTTCACTGGTCACGATAACAACACCCACCCGTAGCACGCGCTCCAGCAGGTATATCTCACTGATCATCCCAAAAGCCAACACCTCATTTGGCCGCCTTTCCTTCCAGTTCTCTGCTGCCTGTGACTGGAACGTATTGCAAAAATCGCTGAAACTGGAGACTTTTATTTCCCTCACCAACTTTAAACATCTGCTATCTGAGCAGCTAACCGATTGCTGCATCTGTAAACAGCCCACCCAATTGACCTACCTCATCCCCTTACTGTTTTTATTTATTTACTTTTCTGCTATTTTGCACACCAGTATCTCTACTTGCACATGATCATCTGATGATTTATCACTCCAGTGTTAATCTGCTAAATTGTAATTATTTGCTCCTATAGCCTATTTATTGCCTACCTCCTCATGCCTTTTGCACACAATGTATATACTCATTTTTTCCCCTACTGTGTTATTGACTTGTTTATTGTTTACTCCATGTGTAACTCTGTGTTGTTGTCTGTTCACACTGCTATGCTTTATCTTGGCCAGGTCGCAGTTGTAAATGAGAACTTGTTCTCAACTAGCCTACCTGGTTAAATAAAGGTGAAATAAATAAATAAATTCAGCGTGTTTTGAAGCAAGTTAAACCGTTATGGGCTATGCAAATTATTTTGTTTTCTACAGGGTAGGCCTTCCAGGTTATTTTATGTAGCCTACGTTTGTGTATTGAATGTTATTCTACATTTGTTTGTCTGGGTCTCGAGAATCAGTTACCCTTTCTGACCAAGTCTGTAAAATAATGCGAGAACTGGGGGTATTTTGTCTTGAATAGAAGTAATAACGGAGAAGAATGGCAGGGTCTTGACGAGATTATTTAATTTGATTATGTAGTCCACGTTTGTGTAGGCTCACGTTTAGTTGATGCTGTGACTAAATGAATATTAACTTGATAATTTACTTTATTGCTGGAGAACAGATGCAATAGGTAGGATTGAGAAGATTTGATGTAAATATAGCCTACCTTAGAATGGCACATGATAAACTGCGGGTTTAGATTCACTGCAATTGATCAACTGCGGCGCTATCCAGTGGGCTGAATCTCCGCTACAGCGTAACTGTTACATTATAGGAGATTCAGATTTGTTTCCTCTGACAAAATCATCACAATAACCGAAGTATAAACAGCCACAACCTTCCCAAATTCCCTTGATAGCCAGGTGCAAGGGGAGAGGAAAGGACCGAAATGCATCTTTCAGTGAAGGGTAGGCTACTGTAATAACCTCATTTGACCCGTCGGCCAACAGTGGCTCATAGACCTGTTAAAACTAGGCTACATTAATGAAATAGTGTGGTGGCTTTGAGTTGATTAATATGCAACAAATACAAGAACCCATTAGTGTATTTCTCCATGTAGAGTGGTATAATCATGTTGGATTTTATTTGCTGCTTAACACCCTGCATCCCACAGCTGGCTTGCTTCTGAAGCTAAGCAGGGTTGGTAATGGTCAGTCCCTAGATTGGAGACCAGTTGCTGCTGGAAGTGGTGTTGGAGGGCCAGTAGGAGTCACTCTTTCCTCTGGTCTAAAATAATATCCCAGGGCAGTGATTGGGGACAGGTGCTGTCTTTCGGGTGGGACGTTAAACATGTGTCCTGACTCTCTGTGGTCACTAAAGATCCCATGGCACTTATTGTTAGAGTAGGGGTGTTAACCCTGGTGTCCTGGCTAAATTCCCGATCTGGTCCTCATACCATCACGGTCACCTAATCATCCCAAGCTTACTATTGGCTCATTCACTCCCCTCTCCCCTGTAACTATTCCCCAGGTTGTTGCTGTAAATGAGAATGTGTTCTCAGTCAACTTACCTGGTTAAATAAAACATATGCTTCTAAATAGCACTTTCGGTTTGAATGGGAAGCTCGGAAATTTCTTGCAATTTCCTCAGGAAGGAAAATTGGTAGATTCTCTGGAAAAGAATGACCCTCCTCCCTCAGCCATTGGGATGAACTTTGCGGGACCCCCACCCGAGTACTCCTACCAGGTACGGACGAGACATGGAGACAAGTGTTCCTTTAATGTTTTGTACTCGTCTCAATAAAAATGGTTTCATACTAAAGACTAGGTCAGAATACATTTGGACTCCCTCGCGCTTTGTCTTTCCCTCTCAAATCAACTCTTCACTGTGAAATGCTTGCTTACGAGACCACCCCAACGATGCAGAGTACAAAACTATAGAATATATGTATACCAATCAAAAGTTTGGACACACCTACTCATTCAAAGGTTTTTCTTTATTTTGACTATTTTCTACATTGTAAAATAATAGTGAAGAACTCAAAACTATGAAATAACACATATGGAATCATGTAGTACCCAAAAAAAGTGTTAAACATATCAATATATATTTTATTTATATTTAGCCACCCTTTGCCTTGTTGACAGCTTTGCACACACTCGGCATTCTCTCAACCAGCTTCATCTGGATTGCTTTTCCAAAAGGACAGATTTCCACCGGTCTAATGTCCATTGCTCGTGTTTCTTGGCCCAAGCAAGTCTCTTCTTCTTATTGGTGTACTTTAGTAGTGGTTTCTTTGCAGAAATTTGACCATGAAGGCCTAATTCACGCTGTCTCCTCTGAACAGTTGATGTTGAGATGTGTCTGTTACTTGAACTTTAGAGCAGAGGTAACTCTGGGTCTAGCGCTTGATGGATTTTGTGACTGCACTTGAAGAAACGTTCAAAGTTTTTGAAATTTTCCGGATTGACTGAACTTCATGTCTTAAAATAATATTAGACTTTCGTTTCTCTTTGCTTATTTGAGCTGTTCTTGCCATAATATGGACTTGGTATTTTACCAAATAGGGCTATCTTCTGTATACCACCCCTACCTTGTCACAAAACAAGTGATTGGCTCAAACGCACTAAGGAAATAAATTCCACAAATTAACTTTGAACAAGGCACACCTGTTAATTGAAATGCATTCCAGGTGAGTACCTCATGAAGCTGATTGAGAGAATGCCAAGAGTGTGCAAAGCTGTCATCAAGGCAAAGGGTGGCTACTTTGAAGAATCTCAAATATAAAATATATTTAGATTTTTTTGGTTACTACAGGATTCCTTATGTGGTATTTCATACTTTTGATGTTCTACAATGTAGAAAATTGTAAAAAATAAAGAAACCCTGGAATGAGTAGGTGTGTCCAAACTTTTGACTGGTACTGTACATATTGTAACAGTGTAATAAAATACCCAAGAATAAAGCTATATACAAGGAGTTCCAGTTCCAGATCAGTGTGCAGGGGTACGAGGTATTTGAGGTAGATATGTACAAGGCAGGGTAAAGTGACTAGGCATCAGGATAGATAATAATAAGAGCAAAATAAAGAACAGAGCAGCAGCAGCAAATGAGTGTAAAGGTGTGTGTTTGTTTGTGAGAGTGTGTAATGTGTACGCATGTGTGTTTGGGTTGTGTCGGTTTGTGTGTGTGGGTTTTGTGTGGGAGTGTGAACGTAGTGTGTGTGTGTGTGCATATGGTTTGTATACAGTCTAGTGATTGTGGGTAGGGTCAGAGCAAGACCCTTTAACAGCCCTGTTGATATGGATGGGGACGTGCTCTCCCCTCTTGCTGCTATAGTCCACGATCAGCTCCTTGGTCTTACTGACATTGAGGGAGAGGTTGTCCTGGCACCACAATGCCAAGTCTCTGACCTCTCATCGCCTTCGTGTCGTCAGCAAACTTGATGATGGTGTTGGAGTCGTGTGTGGCCACACAGTCATGGGTGAACAGGGAGTACAAGAGGGGACTAAGCACGCATCCCTGAGGGCCTCCCGTGTTGAAGGTCAGTGTGGCAGAGGTGTTCTTGCCTATCCTCACCACCTGGGGCCGGCCCGTCAGAAAGTCCAGCATCCAGTTGCAGAAGGAGGTCTTCAGTCCCAAGGTCCCTAGCTTGGAGCGGACTATGGTGTTGAACGCTGGGCTGTAGTCTATGAACAGCATTCTCACATAGTTATTTCCCCTCTTAATTGAGATTGCTTCATCTGTGGATCTGTTGGGGAGATATGCAAATTGGAGTGGGTACAGGGTGTCTGGGATGATTGTGTTGATGTGGTCATGACCAGACTTTCAAAGCACAGATGTGAATGCTACAGACAGGTTACCTTGGAGTTCTTGGGAACACGGACAATGGTAGTCAGCTTGAAATATGTCGGGATTACAGACTGTCCTGTGAGGATCCAAATAGGTCAGATCAGGTTTGCAATGAATGACTTCAACAAGATCCCTTCTTTTTTTAACCTTTATTTAACTAGGCAAGTCAGTTAAGAACAAATTCTTCGTTTCATTGACGGCCTAGGAACAGTAGGTTAACTGCCTTGTTCAGGGGCAGAACGACAGATTTGTACCTTGTCAGCTCGGGGATTCGATCTTGCAACCTTTCGGTTACTAGTCCAACGCTCTAACCACTAGGCTACGCTGCCGCCCCCTCTCACCCGCAGAGGGGGGAGGAGGGAACTGGTGGGGGTTAACAACTGACGCCCTTTTGCTTTGTTTCAAGAATACTTTTTCCCGACGAAATTCTAACACGTTCAGAAGCAACTACTGGAATAATATATCTAACATAAAACGTGGGGAATGGTCAGAGGTGATCTAAAGAACACTAATGTTGTTTTGTTAGTTATGTAGTCATTATAAATGTTATAAAGGAAATACTGTAACATGGAAAGTACACCCACTACATATGTGAAGTGTCCCTCCAATGTGTTGTGCATGAAATGGAGAAGAACAACAGTAGAAGACTTGTTGGACGATGACTGTTAAGAATGATGATATGAGAGAGACTTCCGCCAATGGCGAAGCTCTAACAAGACGCATCTGCGTAGTGTCCTCGAACTTTCAAACAGTTTTAAGGCATTTTGACATTGTTAAACTGTTCGTTAATAGTGCGTTGGAAGTTAAAACATTTATTGTATCGCCAAAACAAAATATGCCAAATATGTCAAAGCCTCAGACGAGGCATGGAAAAATGCCCCTCTCTGACAGCCCTTCATCGGCCTCGGCGGATGCTAGCTCGGGAAGAAGCACCAGCATGGTTCAGAATGGAGATGGACAAGGGTATAACAAAAATAAATCCAAGAGACACTTTCTGAACCCCTCAGCAAAATTGATGTACTGGTCGATAAACTCCACGAAGACCATAAAGTCACAAATGGACGAGTGACAAAGTTAGAAAAAGACCATGCTGACCACCAGGCTGCCATCCTGGACGTCCGTGAGGAAGTGGACCAAAAATACAAGAAGTTGGAAGACTCCATCGCTAAACTCGAGGAGAAATTTGATTATTATGAACATTTCCAAAGGCACTCGAATTTGAGACTTCAAGGTTTCCCGGAGGTCGTGGAGGGAAGAGACGCGATCTCCTTTCTACAGGATTCCCAAAATTCTGGATCTACCCCCTCCCGCGCACCCACTGGAGATTGGAGATACTGGAGATACTCGGCCTTGTCTCAGGATAGTAAGTTGGTGGTTGAAGGTATCCCTCTAGTGGTGTGGGGGCTGTGCTTTGGCAAAGTGGGTGGGGTTATATCCTGCCTGTTTGGCCCTGTCCGGGGGTATCGCCGGATGGGGCCACAGTGTTTCCCGACCCCTCCTGTCTCAGCCTCCAGTATTTATGCTGCAGTAGTTTATGTGTCGGGGGGCTAGGGTCAGTCTGTTACATCTGGTGTATTTCTCCTGTCTTATCCGGTGTCCTGTGTGAATTTAAGTATGCTCTCTAATTCTCTCTGTTTCTCTCTCTCTCGGAGGAGGACATGCCTCAAGACTACCTGGCCTGATGACTCCTTGCTGTCCCCAGGCCACCTGGCCGTGCTGCTGCTCCAGTCTCAACTGTTCTGCCTGCGGCTATGGAACCCCGACCTGTTCACTGGACGTGCTACCTTGTCCCAGACCTGCTGTTTTCAACTCTCTAGAGACAGCAGAAGCGGTAGAGATACTCTGAATGATCGGCTATGAAAAGCCAAATTACATTTACTCCTGAGGTGCTGACCTGTTTCACCCTCTACAACCACTGTGATTATTATTATCTGACCCTGCTGGTCATCTATGAACATTTGAACATCTTGCCCATGTTCTGTTATAATCTCCACCCGGCACAGCCAGAAGAGGACTGGCCACCCCTCATAGCCTGGTTCCTCTCTAGGTTTCTTCCTAGGTTTTGGCCTTCCTAGGGAGTTTGTCCTAGCTACCGTGCTTCTACACCTGCATTGCTTGCTGTTTGGGGTTTTAGGCTGGGTTTCTGTACAGCACTTTGTGACATCAGTTGATGTAAGAAGGGCTTTATAAATACATTTGATTGATTGACAGTGATGAGCTTTGAGTGCACTATGGTGTTGAACGCTGAGCTGTAGTCAATGAATAGCATTCTCACATAGGTGTTCCTTTTGTCCAGGTGTGAAAGGGCAGTGTGGAGTGCCATAGAGATTGCATCATCTGTGGATCTGTTGGGGCGGTATGCAAATTGGAGTAGGTTTAGGGTTTCTAGGATAATGGTATTGATGTGAGCCATGACCAGCCTTTCAAAAACACAGACGTGAGTGCTACGGGTCAGTAGTTATTTAGGCAGGTTACCTTAGTCTTCTTGGGCACAGGGACTATGGTGCAATGCTTGAAACATGTTGGTATTACAGACTCAGACCGGGAGAGGTTGAAAATGTCAGTGAAGATGCTTGCCAGTTGGTCAGCGCATGCTCGGGTACACATCCTGGTAATCCGTCTGGCCCTGTGGCCTTGTGAATGTTGACCTGTTTAAAGGTCTTACTCACATCAGCTGCGGAGAATGTGATCACACAGTAGTCCGGAACAGCTGGTGCTCTCATGCATGTTACAGTGTTACTTGCTTCGAAGCGAGCATATAAATAATTTAGCTCGTCTTGTAGGCTCGTGTCACTGGGCTGCTCTCGGCTGTGCTTCCCTTTGTAGTCTGTAATAGTTTGCAAGCCCTGCCACATCCGACCAGCATCGGAGCTGGTGTAGTATGATGTGATCTTTGTCCTGTATTGATGCTTTGCCTGGTTGATGGTTCGTCGGAGGGCATAGCGGGATTTCTTATAAGCTTCCAGGTTAGAGTCCCGCTCCTTGAAAGCGGCAGCTCTACCCTTTTAGCTAAGGTTGGATTTTGCCTGTAATCCATGACTTCTGGTTGGGTTATGTACGTATAGTCACTGTGGGGATGACGTCATCGATGCACTTATTGATGAAGCCAGTGACTGATGTGGTGTAATCCTCAATGCCATCGGAAGAATCCCGGAAAATATTCCAGTCTGTGCTAGCAAAACAGTCCTGTAGTTTAGCATCTGCCTCATCTGACCACTTTTTTATTGATCTAGTCACTGGTGCTTCCTGCTTTAATTGTTGCTTGTAGGCAGGAATCCGGAGGATAGAAATATGGTCAGATTAGCCAAATGGAGAGCGAGGGAGAGCTTTGTATGCATCTTTGAATATGGAGTAAAGGTGGTCCAGAGTTTCTTTTCCTCTGGTTGCACATTTAACATGTTGATAGAGAGAGAGACAATACATTCCTGATCAGGTCACTTGGTTAGGAAAAACCCCTGACCCAACACACTGTGTCCCGACACACTGGGCCCCAACCCACTGGCTCCAACCTCCTGGATCCAACCCTCTGGATCCAATCTCCATCTCTTCATTACTTGGTTATGAAAACCCCCTGGTCCCAACCCCCTGGTCCCAACCCCCTGGTCCCAACACACTGGTCCCAACACACTGGTCCCAACCCCCTGGTCCCAACCCCCTGGTCCCAACCCCCTGGTCCCAACACACTGGTCCCAACCCCCTGGTCCCAACACACTGGTCCCAACCCCCTGGTCCCAACCCCCTGGTCCCAACCCCCTGGTCCCAACACACTGGTCCCAACACACTGGTCCCAACCCCCTGGCCCAACCTCCATCTCTTCATTACTTGGTTATGAAAACCCCCTGGTCCCAACCCCCTGGCCCCAATCCCCTGGTCCCAACCCACTGGTCCCAACCCACTGATCCAACCTCCATCTCTTCATTACTTGAAGGAAATCATTCTCGAACACACTAGAGCTCTGTCTTTTCGTGGAGTTGTAATTGAACAGTGACTACACAGTTGAATGTGGGGAGGTGTATGTATGCATTGACTCACATCCACCCCAAGGTCCAGGAGGTACTTGACCATGCTGATCATGCCGCTGGAGGCTGCAGAGTGGAGAGGGGTGTAGGCCCTCTTGTCTTTACAGGACACCTCTGATCCATGAGAGGCCAGCAGTTTCACCACCTCAATGTGCCCTATGGGGGGGAAAAGAGAGACAAAGAGAGAAACAGAGATGGAGAGAGAGACAGACAGATGGAGAGAGACAGAGAGATAGGCAGAGATATAGCGGGAGAGAGAGGTTAGTTTATAGTGGTACACAGCACCATTAGCAATACCTACATCGTGTTAGTACAATTGAAAACCTACATCTTATCAACATACTCAGTCCATCATTCTGACATAATAACACACTAGAGGTGGACCATACAGCTGAGCTGTGAGTCTAACACACAGCCACTTCATTCACTCACTGGGATAAGGACATTAGTCAGAATGTATATGTGTGGTCAACTCATTACCCATGTAAGCAGCCCAGTGGATTGCTCGGCGGTCCTTCTTGTCAAAAGCATTAATGTTGGCTCCTCTGGAGAGAAGCAGCATCACCATCTAACAGGAAAAGGAGAGAGAAACAAAACACAGGCTGAGGAAAACTAAAGCAAGATCTGCTCAAATCTGGCGTCAAAGCCTCTCTTGAACAAACTCAAGCATACAACTAGGGCTGTGACGGTCATGGGACTTCCGGTGTCGGTGATTGACGTGTGGTGTGTACACAGTCATCGACATAACTGACAGCCGACGGACGGACGGGGGAAACATTAGCAAAGGAAAACATTAGAGTGTTTAGGCCTAACTGTCTTGCTCATAGGCGTGCGAGTCTCAAGTTAAGGGGAAGCTAATTTTCACCATAAAAAAATATATAAAGCATTCAATGCATCTTCACATTTACAGACTTTTGTAAGATAGCTGACTATTGCTAATGTGATTAGTAAATTGGATAGTCATCATTTAGGCTAATAATATAACTCAATCACTGTTCGCAAAAAAACGGCTGGTCAATGCAGCGCGTGGTGGAGTAAGGCTAGGCTAGGCTATGTCAGATATGTTTCTCTTTACAGGATTTTTTTTTTCCCCTTGTTAAAATATTTTTTTATCATGCAATTCTACTACACTTTATATGACTATAGAGATTAGCAGAATCTTGTTCAATATGACTTTCAAGTGGCACTGACTCAGGGATAAAGAAAGTGAATATGCACACTCACCGGGGATATAGCCAATGGCAAAAATACTGTTCGCTCAATTAAGTTGAGAATTTTGATAACTAAAAGACAGATTAGTCTTTTCATTGTCTTCTCTTTGAAGCAATAGCCAATTGCTTTCCAAAAAAACTATTTTTTTTAAAACTATTTTAAACCGGTCTTATTTTGAGACTAAGCCTACTCCAGCCTATAAGAACGAGGAGGAATGTCATAAAGTAAGTAGAACCAGATCATGAACTACAGTACTGTAAAGTGACAGATACTGAACAAGGTGCATACGGCTGATGGAAGGAGGCATCTATTTCTTAAATTGCTGGAGCACAGAAAGGATGTGTCCAGAACACATCCTACCTTTCCCAATGATGAGTAAAGGCCGCTTGGCCTACCTTTCCCAATGATGAGTAAAGGCCGCTTGGCCTACCTTTCCCAATGATGAGTAAAGGCCGCTTGGCCTACCTTTCCCAATGATGAGTAAAGACCGTTTGGCCTACCTTTCCCAATGATGAGTAAAGGACGTTTGGCCTACCTTTCCCAATGATGAGTAAAGGCCGTTTGGCCTACCTTTCCCAATGATGAGTAAAGGACGTTTGGCCTACCTTTCCCAATGATAAGTAAAGGACGTTTGGCCTACCTTTCCCAATGATGAGTAAAGGCCGTTTGGCCTACCTTTCCCAATGATAAGTAAAGGCCGCTTGGCCTACCTTTCCCAATGATAAGTAAAGGCCGTTTGGCCTACCTTTCCCAATGATGAGTAAAGGCCGTTTGGCCTACCTTTCCCAATGATAAGTAAAGGCCGTTTGGCCTACCTTTCCCAATGATGAGTAAACTTGAGTGTATGCATTATAGATATGGGCTTCATAGAAAGTGTTACAAAGTGTTCTCTGTTCATCTTATCCATCCAGGTTCTGCCGGGGTAGGCCGTCATTGTAAATAATAATTTGTTCTTAACTGACTTGCCTAGTTAAATGAAGGATAAATAAAATAAAACATATATGAAGTGCTTCACTATAAATACGTTTGACTATGTGGTTTGAAGTACTTTACCATTATCTTGCACAAACAGTAAGACTACTATAGACAGAAATCAATGCAGTAATGTTTTATTAAATAAAGGCTCTGATTAAAATAGTAATAAAATCAGGCATTTGGCTAATTCTTCTTCCCAAAAGCTCCTCTGAATGGTTTGGAGACGGCTCTGGAGATAGCTCGTAACACCCTGACTAAGAGAGGGCGTTTACGGGACTGGCACTCCTGGGGAGCAGGGGCCAGTGTGGTTGTCAGGTCCTCCTTGGGTGGGGAAGTGGATGGAACCTCTGGAACCTCACACTCAGCATCTGTGATAAGAATATTTCATAATCAGAAAATGAACGTGTGTGTTTGTCTGTCCGTCTGCCTGTCTATCCGTCTGTCTGTCTGCCTGTCTGTCCACCTGTATCTGTAGTCACTGTTTTTTTGTTTTTTTAACTCTGTTTTTTAAGTTTTACACACACAGACAAGACAAAGCAATATAAATAATATACTCAACTAGAAAAAATACAAATAATACATAAAAAAAATATTTAAAAAATAGCTTTAAAGATACCATACTTTAGACAAGTTAAACACACCAGGCAGAAGGCTACAAAGGTTAAAGGGCAATCTATAGTATAGGGACAGAGCAAACACCTCACCATTGTTCCTGTAAACAGTCAAGGGATAGGGTGGAGAAATGCAACCACTCACAGACAGTCAAGGCCACAGACCGACCATCCACTGGACCAAAAATAAAAAGTTTACAATGCTTTAAAATAAAAAATGAATAATAATAATTTTATGTAGGCGTGAACAAAATTTAAAAATAAAAATAACTGGGAAAAACAAGCTCACACCTTAGTCTCTGCCCGGGCAAGATGAACAAGGCATCCGCAGGTCACAATCAATAAGCACATCAACCTTAATGCCCCCCACCCCCACCCCAGAAAAAACACAGAGAAATGCTCATCCAACCCCTAAGTCACAGGGGGGTCAAATACCGACTTATTTTGGTTTTAATAGGAATGCCATCAGAGGATGGACTGTTTAAAGTAAGACCGGAATGGAGCCCAAGCCTCATTAAACAGTTTGGGGTTCCCACGTGAATTGAATTGAATTTTTTCTAGTTTCAGGGAGCACAACACATCTCTCACCCAATATTTATAAGATGGGGGAGCTGCCATCTTCCAGTTCTGTAGTATTAGCCGTCTAGCTAAAAGAGTTGTATAAGCAACAGTGTCCGACTGGATTTTTGACAGGGGGGTACCTATGGGCAGTACTCCAAAAAGGGCTGTAAGGGGAGAGGGATCTATAACAGTGTCATATATATCAGAGAAACATTTAAATATTAATTCCCAGAAACCTGACAGTTTATGACAGCCCCAGAACATATGCAACAGTGTGGCTGGTTCAATTTTACATCTGACACAGGTAGGATCAAAATCAGAGAATATTCTTCCAAGTCTGGCCCCAGACCAGTGGATACGGTGAACCACCTTGAATTGAATGAGGCTGTGTCTAGTGCTAAAAGAGGACGAATGCACCCTGTGCAGCACAGATTCCCAGGTGTCTTCCCCAAGTTCCTCCCCCAAATCCTTTTCCCATCGAGCCTTTAAAGGCACCAAAGAAGGGTTCTGTAAGTCATGAATGATTGCATATACATCTGAAATTGCGCCCCTAGGAAGCTTGTTCAGCTCCAAGATGCTCTCTATAGCTGTATTCGCAGGCCTATGGGGAAATGCAGGTGTGTTAGCTCCGACAAAGTTCCTAGTCTGGAGATAGCGGAAAAAGTGGGATTGGGGGAGGTTGAACCTTTCCTGTAGCTGAGCAAAAGAGGCAAATGTATCATCAAAGAATAATTGGGCTAGTGAGGAGAGGCCTAGTGAGTGCCAGATGCCAAAAGCCCCATCATTCAAAGATGGAGGAAATAAAATGTTCTGATTGATTGGGCCTGATAAAGAAAAGCCTCGGAGGCCAAAGGCTAAACGGAACTGAATCCAAATTTTAAGAGACTGCTTTACAATTGGGTTGACACACCTTTTGCCTAGGGACACTGGGAGAGACGAGCACAACACAGAAGAAAGTGCAGCAGGTTTACACGATTCAGACTCCATCTGGACCCAGAGTGGTCTAGGGCCAGTAGGATCAGTCTGCAGCCAGTACAGAAGGGCTCTGAAATTTGCAGCCCAATAGTATGTCTGAAAATTTGGTAGAGCTAAACCCCCCACTGACTTAGGCTTCTGTAAATGTTTTCTGCCAATCCGTGGTACCTTGCCATCCCAAATAAAATGCATGAATGTTTGATCCAGTGAAATAAAAAAAGATTTTGGAATAAAAATGGGTAAACATTGAAATAAATATAGAAATTTGGGCAACACACTCATTTTAATGACATTAATCCTTCCGATAAGAGAAAGAGGTAGCGAATTCCAAAAAGTAAAAGATTGTTTCAAACTGTCTGCTAGAGCAACCAAGTTTTCCTGAAACAGATTTGAATATTTCCTTGTCACTTTAACTCCCAAGTAGGTGAATTGATCCCGGACAATCCTAAACTGAGAACTTGTAAAAGAGCACTTTAAAGCAGCCTTGTTTACAGGAAAAAGCTCACTCTTGCCCAGATTCAGCTTGTACCCTGAGATTGATCCAAACCTTTTAAGAACAGATAAGGCGCGTGGCAATGAGGTATCAGGGTTAGAGATAAACAAAAGGAGGTCATCCGCATATAGCGAGACTTTCTGCTCTGAGCCCGTCCTGATTATTCCTTGAATGGCATCATTAGAGCGTAGTGCAATGGCGAGAGGTTCGATTGCCAAAGCAAACAACAATGGGGAGAGTGGACAACCCTGTCTGGATCCGCGGTGCAAGGGAAAATAGTCAGAGGACAAGTTGTTAGTCCGTACCGAAGCCATGGGGGAAAAATAAAGAATCTTTATCCACGCAATGAATTTGGGGCCAAAGCCAAATCTATAAAGGGTAGCTGTTAGGTAATCCCACTCAACGCGGTCAAATGCTTTTTCTGCATCAAGTGAGACCACCACCTCTGGGTCCTCCGACGCTGGGGAGTACAGTATATTCATAAGGCGCCTAATATTGAAAAACAAATGCCTATTTCTCACAAAGCCAGTCTGGTCAGAGTGTATTACTTGGTGCAGCGAGCCTTCCATACGGATGGCTAAAAGCTTGGCTAGGATTTTGTAATCACAGTTTAAAAGCGAGATTGGGCGATAGGATCCACATTCCAGGGGGTCTTTGTTTTTCTTTAATAGTAATGAAATTGAAGCCTGATAAAGACTAGGCGGTAGCTTTGAGGTATTAAGGCACTCTGCAAATAGTCGAGGCAAGAATGGGCAAAGCAGACCAGAAAACGTCCTGTAAAATTCGGTTGGAAAACCATCCGGACCCGGTGATTTACCACTTTTCATTGCGGACACTGCTGTTGCAATCTCCTCAGGTGTAAATTCTTCTTCTAGACAGTCATGGGTGTCTGTATCAATTGAAGGCATATTCAGGCCATTAAAGAAGGAATCAATCAGCAAAGGGTCTTGAGGGGATTCAGAGGTGTATAGCGCAGAGTAAAATTGTTTGAATTGATCATTGATCTCTTTATGTATAACTGTGGTGGCACCAGACGGGGTCCTTATTTGTGGGATTAAACGTGAGGCCTCAGATTTACGGATCTGATGTGCAAGGAGTTTACTGGCCTTGTCGCCTTGTTCATACACTCTGTACCGAGCTCGCAAGAGTAACTGTTCAGCTTGCCTGGTAGAAAGCTCATCAAATTCAGATTGGAGTAGTTGGCGCTCTTTATGCAGATCAGAGGAAGGAACCGTAGCATACTTCTCATCCAATGTGGCTATGGATTCGCTCAGGTCCCGAAGTCGCTGAGAGCGAACTCTGTTTTGGTTGGCTGTATAAGAAATAATTTGGCCACGTAGGTATGCTTTGAGAGACTCCCATATGGTAGAGCAGGACATACCTGGTGTTGAATTAGTTTCTAGGAATAAGGTGATTTCAGAAGAAATGAAATTGACAAACTCCTTATCTGAGAGTAAAATGGGGTTAAGACGCCATTGATAACACATAGGAGGTCGCTGGGGAAACTCTAGTTCAAGCACTAATGGTGAATGGTCAGAAATAACAATACTCTTGTAAGTACACTGCCGAAGGTTAGGCAGAAGTTTTTTGTCCAAAAAGAAGTAATCAATCCGGGAGTATGTTTGATGAACATGAGAATAAAAGGAATACTGTCTATCTGTAGGATGTAGGAAACGCCAGGCCTTAAACATGGCATATTTCTGAAGAAAGGCTTGAATAAGTAGGGCACATTTAGATGGGCCTGTAGTTGTTCGTGAGGACTTGTCAAGAACTGGGGACATTTTGCAGTTGAAATCCCCCCCTAAAATCAACAAATGAGAATCTAAATTGGGTATAGCAGACAAAAAGGAAGAAATGAAACTTGTGTCATCCCAATTGGGAGCATAAACACTAGCCAAAACAAGAGGGGTAGAAAATAGTTTACCGGTTACTATGACGTATCGTCCCTTAGGATCAGCGATAACCTCAGAAGCTACAAAGGGAGTAGTTTTATCAACCAAAATGGCAGCCCCTCTTGATTTACTATGAAAGTTAGAGTGGAACACTTGACCAACCCAGTCCCTACGCATCCTAAAATGCTCACCAGTCCTCAAGTGAGTCTCCTGTAGAAATGCAACATTTGCATTCAAACCCTTTAAGTGTGTCAACACCCTCTTACGCTTCACTGGGTTATTAACCCCTTTGATGTTCCACGAAATGTACTTGATCGCATTGTTTCGGCCCCTCTGGGCATTCCCGTTATACAACCCTGTCATTAGAGCATAGAATGGAAAAGCAATGAGCGCCCAAAAACCCCAGAATAACTTGTCTCAGAGTAATAATGTACGGTGGTAGATGTTTGGAAAAAGTACAGAAAAAAAAAAAAAAAAAGACAGAATGACAACATTAGAACTGAACAATTCAACCCCTCCCCCCACCCCCTCCCCCCATCCCAGACAATACCTCCCCAAACGAGGTACAAGCCTAAATAGAACATGTTCTCTTCGCACAGTATGTCTGTGAGAGTGCGGTCTTAAACCTAAACCCACAGTCCCGCTCTTTAAAGTCGCGTTTTGTTAGTGGATCAAACCGCAAAAAGAGATAATCATTTTTTAAATAAAAAAAATACAAGTGAATCCCTTGTGCAAACGAAATTACAAAAGCACCACTTGTAGATGTATATAATTATATTCCCAGTCTTATAACAGGCATTTGAGAGAGAAAATAAATAAAATGTATAAAGGCTCTCAGCCGAAAACCTAATTTGAAGTAAGGAAATCGTAGTAAGACAATCAAAAATAACAATAATAATTATTATTATAATAGTTGTCTAGTTGAATGCTGAGACAGCTTACAACCAAGACCAAAAAACTACGTGTGCGCAACGTTGAACGCTTGCTGGGCATAAATGACGCTCAGAACTTTTACAATTTAAGTGAAGACCCCAAAAAACGTGTCGCCTCGGGAAGCATTTACTGTTTACTGGGTCAATGCAAACGGATGCAGTAAACAAATAACCAAGAATATTTTGAGTCACTGAGACACTATGTAAACAAACTGAATAGGTGCGCGAGACAGCCTAGAAACACAGGAGTAAAGTAAAACCTCAATACAATGAAATTAAAATGACTGAATGCTTGTAAGGCAAGCACACTAGATGATCAAAACAGATCACATCAAATAAGCCTGAATGGGTTCGCCAACTCCCCAACTATACAAAATTAGCATGTTATAGCTAAACATAATTGTACCACAGGTGGGTTACTTACTATCCACAGTTCGCAAGCAACAGTTGCTGAACTATGAGCAAGTTCAAGACTTCTTGATGTGACGTTGAATGTGAGAGAGAGCCTCATCCGGAGATTCAAATGTGTAGTCTTTACCATCATGAGATAGCCATAAACGGGCTGGGAATCGCAGTCCGTACTTCACACCTGGATGGTCCCGAAGTAGTCGTTTGGCCTGTCCGAAAGCTGCGCGCTGCCTGGAAACAGTGGGGGAGTAGTCCTGGTAGATGGAGAAGCTCTGTCCTTGAAAGCTCAGAGTGGTATTGCGGGCTCGTCGGAGAATCTCCATCTTCTCATGGAAAAAGTGCACTCGAAGAATTATGTCACGGGGCCTCTCCCCATCCCGGGGCTTTGGGCACAGCGACCGGTGGGCACGATCAATCAGGGGCTTTTCATCTAAGGCAAGAACATCCTTCAGCAGCCCAGAAACGAAATCCGTGGCGCGAGGCATTTCCGCTGACTCTGGGACTGATACAAGTCTCAGGTTGTTGCTGCGAGAGAATCCCTCTAAACTTACACAGCTCTCCTTCACCTTTTTCAAATCCGCAACTAGGCGTTTCACGTCAGCCTCCAGGGATGTAGTTAAGTCGGAGACATTTGTAGCGGAGGTCTCCAGTGCTGCAATCGTTGTAGTGTGCGACGCCATTGTTGTTTTGAGTGATGTGATTGCTGGCACCGTCTCGTTCCGCAGGATGGTTAGATCTGCTTTTAAAGTATCAGAAACCTCCTTTATTCGGGCCTCAATCGTAGCAACCACCGTTTTCATTTCAACTATCTCAGAGCGTAGTAGTTTGATGGCCTCGAGAATGTTCATTTCAGCGCCGCCAGGCCAAGTCGCCCCCCCGGGTAAAGTGTCAGTCCCCGGGCCGTCAGGCTCAGGAGAGGGCGGTGATGAGAGTGTGTCATGTAGGCCGGGTTTTCTCAAAGTCATGCTTTTGGCCTTATGTTTCGTCGACATGCTGACATTTGGAAGTAAAGTAGTCTTGGTTTTTACGGGAAGGGATCACCAAAATAATATATGAAAATAAATACGGTTCTGCTGCAAAATTCACATAAACTTTAAAAATACCACGGGAGCAAACGGAAAACACGTCAGTCGCACATGGCGTCCCTCCAATCCCCTGTAGTCACTGTTTTAACAAGCTGGCCATAGGGTGATACATCAATATGACATTATCGATGCTTATCACTTACTCTGTGAAATACGAGTCTCTCTGAGACGTTTGGTAGGCAGCACATCCTGTTCAGGGTGGCTCTTCGGTTCCCCTTTTGTCTTGAACAGCTGTTGACAAAACACATCAGGACAACTGAGCCTGTGTAAAATATATGGTATGCATCCCAAAAGGCACCCTATTGGCTACGTAAGGCACTACTTTTGACATGGGCCCATAGTGCTCTGGTCAAAAGTAGTGCACTATATAGGGAATAGGGTGCAATTTGGGACAGACATTGACTCTCTCCCGTGTGTATTAGGATTGTATTACAGCGGCCTCACTCAACCTCCTAAAGACAATGACAACAGCATTGTTCTAATGCTGAGAGACAATAGGGGTGTAGTGAATCTGTAGGGTACATTTCAGCCCCAGAGCCCCCTACCTTCATCCTGATCTTTGGAATCTTGCCAATTTTGGGTAGGAAGCGCCACTTCCTGTTCTTCTTAGTCTTTTCCCCTCTGGCAGAGGGAAGGCGGGCCATGCCGTCAGCCTTTACATCAGCCGGGCTAAGGCCCCTGGCAGGGAATTCCTCAGTAGCATTAATGTCAGCCACAACACCATGAGTGATGTCACTTGCGACATTGCTGGTGTCTAAGTAAGAAGAGCAAGCTGGTGTGACTGACCTGGGTACAATAACTGGGAGAAGAGGACGCAACAATGGAAAGCAGTCACTGCGTTCCAAAAGGCATTCTCTTCCCTTTATAGTGCACAACTTTTGAACAGGGCCCATAGGGTCTGGCTCTGGTCAAAAGTAGTGCACTAAACATGGAAGGTGCCATTTTGGACGCAACCAGCAAAGTTAACATCATAAAACGCAATGTATAACTCAGCTGTAAAACTGGGAGGACTATATGGTGGAGGCCTACCCATTTCCCAGGAACATTGTAAAAAGTGGATTTGGGTACAGTGTTTATTTCCCCCTAATATCTTTGAATATTACACCTAAAATAATTAGGCCTACTTCTTTCTACTGCTGAGCTGAGACCATTAGGGTTAAACATTACAGATATAAATGCAATATATGGAGTAGAAAAGATTGCCTGCCCACCAGAATCAACATATGTTCTACATGGTCTATTTCTATCTGAATGTAACACCTCAATCAAGCATGTTAATTGATCGTTAAGTCATGTTTGTCAGGTAAACGGTCATTAGTGGCCTATATAAGCCTCATACAGGCCATGTGAAGACATTACCTGTTGATAACACAGACTATTTTCATGATCATGGGAGGTGTGAGAGAATTGCTGCTCTTTGTGGTGACTGTGGGGGTTGTGAAAGGTTGGTTCACTAATGTTTTATTTGGATTGAAGGGATTTGTTTGGGAAATATGCTCAACTTTATCAGTTGGAGATTACAATTTTATTGTCTGTTTGTTCCGCATTGGTCATCTGCTATTATTAATATATGTAGCTATTTTGTGTCAACTCAACTTCTGTCAACACTTTCTCCTCAGTTTCTTGTTACCCTGTTGGAAAGTCCCAGAAGCAAGAGCAAGTCTCTCTGCAGAGGAGACTTGGAGGTAAGTGTTTCTTTCCACAACCCTTCTAGCTTTGTACTGTGTCTATGGTGCTGCTGTGTTTGACACTCATTCAACACCATAGAGTAACTCAGTTGTCTAAATAATGTTGTCAAACCCTTTGATTTGGTCATTTTGCTTGTGTACCTTAACCTACGTTTTTCAGAGCTGTCATCAAATGACGTCTCCATTGTGCATGCCCTGGCCTTGCTCCGATCCATAGGGTCTGACGCTAAACAAGACAGAGAAGGTACGGCCTGAAACATATACTTTTAAATCTGTGTTGGGTTCATGTTGCTCAACATTCGAATGGCAATTTGGCCTAGACCGTGTAGAACAGCTGTGTTGCTGTAGAATACCCAACTGTTTCTTTGTTTTCTCTCTAGAGTATTTCGAGACTAATGAAGTAGAATCCCAAGCTTCTCCAAACCATGGTAGCTCTCCGGCAAATGATGCCCTGTCCTCTGACGACGCTACCTCTGAAGCTGCCACTGGCCCGTCTGACGACGCTACCTCTGAAGCTGCCACTGGCCCGTCTGACGACGCTACCTCTGAAGCTGCCACTGGCCCGTCTGACGACGCTACCTCTGAAGCTGCCACTGGCCCGTCTGACGACGCTACCTCTGAAGCTGCCACTGGCCCGTCTGACGACGCTACCTCTGAAGCTGCCACTGGCCTGTCTGACGACGCTACCTCTGAAGCTGCCACTGGCCCGTCTGACGACGCTACCTCTGAAGCTGCCACTGGCCCGTCTGACGACGCTACCTCTGAAGCTGCCACTGGCCCGTCTGACGACGCTACCTCTGAAGCTGCCACTGGCCCGTCTGACGACGCTACCTCTGAAGCTGCCACTGGCCCGTCTGACGACGCTACCTCTGAAGCTGCCACTGGCCCGTCTGACGACGCTACCTCTGAAGCTGCCACTGGCCCGTCTGACGACGCTACCTCTGAAGCTGCGACCGGTCAGTCTGACCATGCCATTGAGTAACTGTTGACTTCTGCATCTGAGCCCCCGTTGACCACAAACATGGATATCTGATGTGGGACATGGTGCTCGGGGTCCATGCAAGAGTTCATGGGTTTTCTAGTCCAGGTTGTGTGTGTAACTGCAATTTCTGTTTTTGGCTCAATTAAACGCTAACTGTAATAATTGTGTCCTCAGTATTGTTTTGACGGTTCCTACTTGGAGTTGAGGTCTTTGACCTGACATGAGTAACTGGTGATGGCAACATTTATTTTGCATTATAACCATGCTGACTATAACCTGTCCAGCCAGAGGACCCAATATGGCCTCAAGGTCCCTCTCTAACTCAAGGGGAGACTTGTGGCCATGCGCAATATGCTCTATGGCATGGGGATACATCTTAGCAGACACCATGCTTAGCATCTCTTGGGCCAACTGCTGAATAACTACCAGACAGCGGACCTAGAGTTCCCTGACTGAGACTTCGCATTAGCTCAGCCAATCTGGAGTTGAGAAGATTCATAACCAACTCTACAATACCCATCATAAACCTGGTGTCCGTTGGTATTTTGACAGGTCTGTATTTCTCCCGTCTACTCCAACTGGACGACAGTACGATGTCACTCTGCGACTGGCCGCTCTGGACCATGTTGAAGACAGAATCCTCAGAGATTCCAAACACAGATCTCAGTGGTGCTGAGTGGGGTCTGTGTCATCTCTCTATCACCACCCTCAGGTGAGCAGACATATCGCTCTTCATCCTCACTCAGCAAGGAAGTCATGGACCTGCAGAATGCACAACAGAAATGAATAGTACATGGTAACAAAATATGATCCAAGAATTTGGAAGTATCTAAGTAGTATTTCTCACTAAGTGGATCTGGAATGGATATTTGTACTTATAACAAGGGACATGGGAATAATGTTTTTAGAAAGACCTACAAGAAGAGGGGAAAGGGGTAAGTACCTATGAGAGGGGATAGGGGTAGGTACCTATGAGAGGGGATAGGGGTAGGTACCTATGAGAGGAGGGGATAGGGGTAAGTACCTATGAGAGGAGGGGATAGGGTTAGGTACCTATGAGAGGAGGGGATAGGGGTAAGTACCTGTGAGAGAAGATGATAGGGGTAGGTACCTATGAGAGGAGGGGATAGGGGTAGGTACCTATGAGAGGAGGGGATAGGGGTAAGTACCTATGAGAGGAGGGGATAGGGGTAAGTACCTGTGAGAGAAGATGATAGGGGTAGGTACCTATGAGAGGAGGGGATAGGGGTAGGTACCTATGAGAGGAGGGGATAGGGGTAAGTACCTATGAGAGAAGGGGATAGGGGTAAGTACCTGTGAGAGAAGATGATAGGGGTAGGTACCTATGAGAGGAGGGGATAGGGGTAGGTACCTATGAGAGAAGGGGATAGGGGTAAGTACCTATGAGAGGAGGGGATAGGGGTAGGTACCTATGAGAGGAGGGGATAGGGGTAGGTACCTATGAGAGGAGGGGATAGGGGTAGGTACCTATGAGAGGAGGGGATAGGGTTAGGTACCTATGAGAGGAGGGGATAGGGTTAGGTACCTATGAGAGGAGGGGATAGGGTTAGGTACCTATGAGAGGAGGGGATAGGGGTAAGTACCTATGAGAGGAGGGGATAGGGTTAGGTACCTATGAGAGAAGATGATAGGGGTAGGTACCTATGAGAGGAGGGGATAGGGTTAGGTACCTATGAGAGGAGGGGATAGGGGTAAGTACCTATGAGAGGAGGGGATAGGGTTAGGTACCTATGAGAGGAGGGGATAGGGTTAGGTACCTATGAGAGGAGGGGATAGGGTTAGGTACCTATGAGAGGAGGGGATAGGGTTAGGTACCTATGAGAGGAGGGGATAGGGGTAAGTACCTGTGAGAGGAGGGGATAGGGGTAAGTACCTATGAGAGGAGGGGATAGGGTTAGGTACCTATGAGAGGAGGTGATAGGGGTAGGTACCTGTGAGAGGAGGGGAAAGGGGTGGGAGTTCGTGTGCTGCAAGTGGTTCTAGAACTGGTGCGCCTACTGGGTCCTCCACTAAAGCTGAATCTGACGCTGCGGCCAAGAGAAGTCACTTCTTTTGCCTCATTACTTCCTGATCCAGAAGAGCTTGACGAATCAGAGAGCTCTATCTGCATGGTGAGGTCAAGGGCGGGAATGACCACAGTGGATGTAGACTCCATCACCCAATTTGTGATATCCATGCACCTGGCACTAAACTCATGTCTGCTCATCTGAAATGTTAAAAGACCATACAGAGTTAGTTTGTTAACGGAGCTGCACTGCTGCACCATGTGTTTACTCAAGCTAGTCAATTAAAGCAGTGGTTCAGGATGTTCCACAATGCTGGAAAGGGGGGCCTGAGTGAAAAAGTTTGGGAACCTCTGAATTAAAGGTCCTGCACGATTTCCACCAATAAGAGTTTGGAATGTTTGGTCCATCTTACCAACATGAACTACTTTAGAAGTGACTATAACTCACCCGGCACGCATATTCTCACTCAGCAGATTCCAATGGCTGAAAAGTAAATAAATAAAGGTACGCAATTAAACTACATGACATTACCTCTATTCTCTTAGATTACGTTATGGATGGACCTCTACGGAACTAGGCCACATCCAAACATCCCTGATTGGTCATTTGGTCAGTTGAGTCCCTTGTATTTGCCCGAGACTCATCACCTCCTTCTCAAAACCCATTGGACGAGAAGGTCAAAAGGGAGGGCTTTCTCATCCAATGGGTTTTGAGAAGGAGGCGAGAAGAGAGGACGTGAGGAGTATGCAATTGAGATTGTCCCTATGGGTGCGTCCCAAATGGCCCCTATTCCTTAAATACTCAACTATTGTTGACCAAGGCTCTAATAGGGAACATATCTAGGGGATGCATGGGGAAGCCAAAGAGCAACTTACCCATCCTTCATGTCCTGCACAAAGGTGTGTAGGTCTGGGTAGCTTCTCTTTCCCCTGCTGAGGGTGAGGCTGGTCTGGGAGGCTGCAGCCTTGCGGGTCACGCTAGTGAAGGTCACCACTGCAGCCTGATGGGGACGACAGAAAGCAGACTTTAGGCTGGAATTCAATCAAATTCGCCATAGCACTGTTAATGCAATGTCTGTTTACGAACTACTGTCTGCATGCACAAACAGAAATGTACACACACACTGTTATCTGGAAGCATTTACCTTTGCCACTCGTTCAGTCTCCTGGGATTGAGATGTCCCGGCTGTTTGTAGATCATCACTCTCCTACATCACACTCTCTCCTTCGACCTCCAGTGTCAGAGTTGATGTGGCTGTCTTCAGATCAACCTGCTTCAACTCACTCTCACCTTTGGCCTCCTAGATTAGAAGACCTTTACTAGCTCAAGCTTTGAAAATTCATTTGTCATTTTAATCTTCAATGCGTCATTAAAACACAAAACACAATACATCATACCTCCTGTGACTGAGATGGGATGAAAACGGCCTGGTCCAACTCACTCTCTCCTTCAACCTCCTGTGACTGAGATGGGATGGCAACGGCCTCGTCCAACTCACCCACTCCTTCAACCTCCTGTGACTGAGGTGGGATGACAATGGCCTCGTCCAACTCACTCTCTCCTTCAACCTCCTGTGACTGAGGTGGGATGGCAACAGCATCGTCCAACTCACTCTCTCCTTCAACCTTCTGTGACTGAGGTGGGATGGCAACAGCATCGTCCAACTCAATCTCTCCTTCAACCTTCTGTGACTGAGACGTGCCATCTGTCTTCAGATCAGCCTCCTGCATCTCAATCTCTCCTTCAGCCTCTAGTGACAGAGTTTGGATATCTGTCTCTAGAACAGCCTCTTCCAACGTGGTCTGTCTCTCAACCTCTCTGTGATCTTTATCAGATCTAGATACAGAAAAAGGAATCTCTCTAAGGTCACTATAATGTGCTATAATGTGAGTGTGAGGATGTGTTCCAATTATAGAATTAGAATGAATCATTCTAGAATTAGAATAGAATCACTCGAATTATATGGTTCCAATACTCTGAGATGACTCGGCCTATCCAGAGGTATATACAGTATTTAGAGAATTTGGCAAACTTTTAGAAAGGACTCCATGTTAGCGCCTTTGAGCCTTTCATTTACCCAATAAGTCAATTATAAAATAGATGTTCAGTTACATATTATTGTTTAAAATGTCAATATTACACATGGGGAGCCAGCTCTCATATGGATATCTTTGATTATACTGTGTCATATAATGTATACATATTGATGTAAATGCAACATAATGCAGATAGATGTCCCATCTCTCTAAATACATGGCTCTGGGCCTACCTCTCCATGTAAATCACTTACCTGTCTTCCTTCATAACATCACCGTCATTGATGGGGTCATCCAGGTCTATGAGGGTGAGGTCATTCCCACTGACCTCTGACTCCTGAAAGACAGGACAAAGTCATGTTTGGATGTCACCTACTGTGTCGCCTTTAGCCGTGTTGAAAACAACTGGGAACTCTCTGACTTCCGACTTCAGTGCGTTCAAGACAACCGGGGGGAAAAAACTAACTCCGACAGGGAAAAATCGTTTTCAACAGTCATCCAACTTGGATTTCCAAGTCAGAAGCAGCGCGGCTTGGCGTGTCATGTTTCGGAGGACTCCTGACTCGACCTTTACCTCTCCCGAGCCCGTTGGGAAGTTGCAGCGATGAGACTAGATCGTAACTACCAATTGGATATCACAAAAAAATGACTAAAAATGTAATTAAATAAAGTCGGAAACTCTGGCATCTTTTTAGAGCTCCAACTTTCCGACCTAAAGACCATGGAAGTCATGATTTGACCAAGATCACTTGCCTTGAAAGCACCATTAACCCAACACTCATTGTCACATCATAATGCATCATATGCATAGAAATAGAATCACCAGAACATCATGTCAGGTGTACAGTTCAGTTTACCAGTCAAATTGCCATGGTCAGAGGCTCTATCCTTTCTAGTGATTCTATTTCTACGGTCACATCATAATGCATCATATCTATGCTTGTGTCCGAAATAGCACCCTATTTCCAATATAGTGCACTTCTTTTGGCCGGAGCCCTATAGAGTGCCACAGTAATGAGTCAAAATCCCCATAAAACCTAGTAGTCAAACAGGGAAATGGTTCCAATCGTTTTTCCACCATACATTTTTCCCATAGTGGATTTTAGAAACACTTAAAATAAGGGCTGTGTTTCAGGTAGGCTTACCATTTTGATAACCGTGAAAATCTCTCTAGGACAAGGTGACTTGTGTCAATATATCCACCTGTATTTACCCCCCCAATAATGAAATGCTAATTAGCTGCTAATGTGGCTATCATAAAGAACTACAAATGCCATTTTTATTTATTTTATTTCACCTTTATTTAACCAGGTAGGCAAATTGAGAACACGTTCTCATTTACAATTGCGACCTGGCCAAGATAAAGCAAAGCAGTTCGACACATACAACAACACATAGTTACACATGGAGTAAAACAAACATACAGTCAATAATACAGTGAAAAATAAGTCTATATACAATGTGAGCAAGTGAGGTGAGATAAGGGAGGTGAAGGCAAACAAAATATATATATAAATAAAAATATTAAAAAAGGCCATGGTGGTGAAGTAAATACAATATAGCAAGTAAAAAAACACTGGAATGGTTGGTTTGCAGTGGAAGAAAGTGCAAAGTAGAGATAGAAATAATGGGGTGCAAAGGAGTAAAATAAATAAATAAATAAATACAGTAGGTAAAGAGGTAGTTGTATGGGCTAAATTATAGATGGGCTATGTACAGGTGCAGTAATCTATGAGCTGCTCTGACAGCTGGTGCTTAAAGCTAGTGAGGGAGATAAGTGTTTCCAGTTTCAGAGATTTTTGTAGTTCGTTCCAGTCATTGGCAGCAGAGAACTGGAAGGAGAGGCGGCCAAAGGAAGAATTGGTTTTGGGGGTGACCAGAGAGATATACCTGCTGGAGCGCGTGCTACAGGTAGGTGCTGCTATGGTGACCAGCGAGCTGAGATAAGGGGGGACTTTACCTAGCAGGGTTTTGTAGATGACCTGGAGCCAGTGGGTTTGGCGACGAGTATGAAGCGAGGGCCAGCCAACGAGAGTGTACAGGTCGCAGTGGTGGGTAGTATATGGGGCTTTGGTGACAAAACGGATGGCACTGTGATAGACTGCATCCAATTTATTGAGTAGGGTTTTGGAGGCTATTTTGTAAATGACATCACCGATGTCGAGGATTGGTAGGATGGTCAGTTTTACAAGGGTATGTTTGGCAGCATGAGTGAAGGATGCTTTGTTGCGGAATAGGAAGCCAATTCTAGATTTAACTTTGGATTGGAGATGTTTGATGTGAGTCTGGAAGGAGAGTTTACAGT
The DNA here is from genome assembly GCF_016432855.1 of Salvelinus namaycush. NCBI lineage: Eukaryota > Metazoa > Chordata > Actinopteri > Salmoniformes > Salmonidae > Salvelinus > Salvelinus namaycush. Next base: position 243,928 of record NW_024061608.1, on the reverse strand, counting down.
CTAACCAGACACCTAGGTATTTGTAGTTGTCCACATATTCTAAGTCAGAGCCGTCCAGAGTAGTGATGTTGGACAGGCGGGCAGGTGCAGGCAGCGATCGGTTGAAGAGCATGCATTTAGTTTTACTTGTATTTAAGAGCAATTGGAGGCCACGGAAGGAGAGTTGTATGGCATTGAAGCTCGCCTGGAGGGTTGTTAACACAGTGTCAAAAGAAGGGCCAGAAGTATACAGAATAGTGTCGTCTGCGTAGAGGTGGATCAGAGACTCACCAGCAGCAAGAGCGACATCATTGATGTATACAGAGAAGAGAGTCGGTCCAAGAATTGAACCCTGTGGCACCCCCATAGAGACTGCCAGAGGTCCGAACAACAGACCCTCCGATTTGACACACTGAACTCGATCAGAGAAGTAGTTGGTGAACCAGGCGAGGCAATCATTAGAGAAACCAAGGCTGTCGAGTCTGCCGATGAGGATGTGGTGATTGACAGAGTCAAAAGCCTTGGCCAGGTCAATGAATACGGCTGCACAGTATTGTTTCCTATCGATGGCGGTTAAGATATCGTTTATGACCTTGAGCGTGGCTGAGGTGCACCCATGACCAGCTCTGAAACCAGATTGCATAGCGGAGAAGGTATGGTGGGATTCGAAATGGTCGGTAATCTGTTTGTTGACTTGGCTTTCGAAGACCTTAGAAAGGCAGGGTAGGATAGATATAGGTCTGTAGCTGTTTGGGTCAAGAGTGTCCCCCCCTTTGAAGAGGGGGATAACCGCAGCTGCTTTCCAATCTTTGGGAATCTCAGACGACACGAAAGAGAGGTTGAAAAGGCTAGTAATAGGGGTGGCAACAATTTCAGCAGATAGTTTTAGAAAGAAAGGGTCCAGATTATCGGCTGATTTGTAAGGGTCTAGATTTTGCAGCTCTTTCAGAACATCAGCTGACTGTATTTGGGAGAAAGAGAAATGGGGAAGGCGTGGGCGAGTAGCAGAGGGGAGGGCAGTGCTGTTGACCGGGGTAGGGGTAGCCAGGTGGAAAGCATGGCCAGCCGTAGAAAAATGCTTATTGAAATTCTCAATTATAGTGGATTTGTCGGTGGTGACAGTGTTTCCTATCTTCAGTGCAGTTGGAAGCTGGGAGGAGGTGTTCTTATTCTCCATGGACTTTACAGTGTCCCAGAACTTTTTTGAGTTTGTGTTGCAGGAAGCAAATTTCTGCTTGAAAAAGCTAGCCTTGGCTTTTCTAACTGCCTGTGTATATTGGTTTCTAGCTTCCCTGAAAAGTTGCATATCACGGGGGCTGTTCGATGCTAATGCAGAACGCCATAGGATGTTTTTCTGTTGGTTAAGGGCAGTCAGGTCTGGAGAGAACCAAGGGCTATATCTGTTCCTGGTTCTAAATTTCTTGAATGGGGCATGCTTATTCAAGATGGTGAGGAAGGCATTTAAAAAAAATAACCAGGCATCCTCTACTGACGGGATGAGATCAATATCCTTCCAGGATACCTCGGCCAGGTCGATTAGAAAGGCCTGCTCGCTGAAGTGTTTCAGGGAGCGTTTGACAGTGATGAGTGGAGGTCGTTTGACCGCTGACCCATTACGGATGCAGGCAATGAGGCAGTGATCGCTGAGATCTTGGTTGAAAACAGCAGAGGTGAGGGGGCGCTAGAGAGCGTGCTATGGAGTAGACGTGCATTGCTAGAGCTCCGCTCAATTTTGAAACAAATTAATATTTATCTTAACCTCTCACAACCTATAACTTCAAACAAATATGACAAAGGGAAAAGGCAACAAAAAAGGGGGCGCTAAACAAGATAATTGGAAGGAGATAGACAACGAACCAATTTCAACGTCGCCGACCCACGAGGAGCTAGCTGAAGAGGCTAGCTTCCAAGAGTTCCCCACAGATCCTACTCAACGTGACATACTGGCGGCCATAAACGCACTAAGCAAGAAGGTGGACACAAGGTTGGCTGATATCTCAAAGAGTATTGGGACTTTGGCCGAAACTGTGAAGGCAACTAAGGGAAGGGTGCACGAGGTTGAGCAGACGACAATCGATCACGAGGCCAGGCTACAGGACATAGAGAAACAGTGCGCAACGTTCAAAAATGACAACAAAACCCTGAAGGCCCGACTGGAAATGCTCGAGTCGCATTCAAGACGCCAGAACATCCGAATATGTGGGATCCAGGAGGACACTGAGAAAGGGAAACCCACTGAATTTGTCTCGGAGCTGATACCGGCATTGCTGGGGAGTGAACACTTCAAAACGGCCATCCTGATCGACCGCGCACACAGAGCACAGGCAACGAAGCCGGCCAAGGGCGGGCCACCAAGGCCATTCATTGTAAGGCTGCACTATCCCCACACCAGGGATCTCATCCTCAAGCTGGCTAGTCAAAAGTTCCCCCTTAACTACAACGGAGCCAGGGTGTCTTTCTACCCAGATCTTACCTTGGAGGTGAGGAACCAACGGAAAGAGTATGATGAGGTACGCAACAAATGCAGGGCGGCCAACATCCGATATGGATTCCTCTTCCCAGCCCGGTTTAAGGTGACAGTCGAGGGATCAACACGTACGTTTGACAACGCAAAAGAGGCCGATCTGTTCTTGACAAGCAAGCTCCCCGGCTGAGGATACAGAACGGCTGTGCCAGCAGGCTAAATGGCCAAATACAGGCCAGGAATGTGTGTGAATTGAATTTCCGGCCTATGTCTTTTCGATCAGAAGATCAGAAATTGGGACTTATATGATAGGTGAGATGTTGTGGCTAATATAGCATTGTTTGGCATGTCATGTTTTAGCGCCACTCACCCCCTAACGTGAGAGTTAAGTTAAGTGTTATTTAATATTAGTTTATATGCGGAGCATCTATAGAGGACGAGTTAGTTCAAGCTTTATGTCTAGACACCCTAACGTTTGTGTGTTAGCCAAGGAGTGCTTCGTTTGGGGAAGTCACTCAGTAAAGGGACGGGAGGGGGGATGGGGTCTGTGTTTTATGTTCACGTTTATTAGTACAGGTGGCATGACAAGCTCCCGCACGGCGGGACGTTTTTCTTCTGGGTTTTGTATGACAGCAGCAATTTGCTTTAAAATAAGAAATGCCACATAGTGACCGAGCACAGAGTAGACCAGGTGGAATAAAGATAGTCAGCTGGAACTGTAATGGATTAGGGCATGTCGTGAAACGAGCTAAGGTTTTTTCTCATCTTAAATCACTGGGTGCTGACATAGTGCTTCTTCAAGAAACTCATATTAAACGCTCCGCGCAGGCCAAGCTACGAGTCGGCTGGATCGGTCAGATATACCAGTCTAACTTTGATGCAAAAGCGAGAGGGGTAGCAATCCTGATAAGGAAAAACATTCCTTTTGTTTACTCAACCTCGATTTCAGATCCTAATGGTCGGTATATTATTGTGGCTGGTACACTGAATTCAAAACCAATAACCTTGGTCAATTTATATGGACCCAACTTCGATGATCCATTATTTTTTCAAAGGGTATTTAAGGCCATACCAAATATCTCGGATACAAGTGTTATTGTTGGAGGTGACTTTAACTGTACGTTAGATCCTCTTTTAGATAAACAGCTATCAAGGTCACTTCAACAATCAAATGCCAGTGTCTGTCTAAATACATTGATGACAAACCTTAACATTGTCGATATTTGGAGACTGACGCACCCAACAGACAGGGATTATTCTTTCTTTTCATCAGTTCATAAATCATATTCCAGAATTGACTATTTTCTGTTGGACTCCAAACTAATTTCAGCAGCTGAGTCGGTTACCTATCACCCCATTCTAATTACGGACCACTCTCCTCTGTCCATGGTGCTGAAACTCGACAATATGTCGACAGGTCGGCGACCGTGGCGCTTAGACGCATACCTGTTGAAAGATGAGGCTTTTTGTCAGTATTTGAAGGAGCAGATTGCCTTTTTCCTCAGTACTAACGACACGGGGGATGTTGACGACTCCACCCTTTGGGAATCTCTAAAGGCTGTGATTAGAGGTTACATTATTTCTTATACATCAGAGAGGAAGAAACGTGCCAATACTAGGCTGAGAGAAATTGAAAGAGAGTTAGGGGAACAGGAGAACGTTTTTAGGACAAATTCCTCGTATACAGTCCTTGAGAAGATCACAAAGTTAAAGTATGAATACAATACCATCCTTTCGAAACGGGTGGGCTCTTTACTTGCTAGAACGCAACAAAGTTATTTTGAACTGGGGGACAAACCACATAAATTATTAGCAAGACAGCTAAGGCATGTACAAGCATCTAGAGCTATTCACAAAATAAAAGACAAGAAGGGTAAAATAGTAACAGATCCGCAGGACATTAATAAATGCTTTGCACAGTTTTACTCAGAGCTATACCAATCAAAATGCGATGCTACTGATCCACAAACTATGGAACGCTTTCTCGCTGAATGTGAACTTCCTAAACTAGACAGGGGGGCAGCTGCCGCACTCGATGCAGGGATAACCTTAGATGAAATTAACACAGCGATAGCACAATTTCCAAACAGCAAGGCCCCTGGGCCTGATGGATATGTAATAGAATTCTATAAGAAGTACTGCGCTAGTCTATCTCCACTTATGCTGCGAATGTTTCAACAATCCAAAGAAAATACCAAACTCCCGCAAACACTGTATGAGGCTACAATAGCCCTGATCTTGAAAAAAGATAGAGATTCCATGGAGATGTCGTCGTATCGCCCCGTGTCGTTACTCCCCATAGAAAACAAGGTGTTGACAAAGATATTGGCAAACCGATTGAAAAAATATATTTCCGACATCATACACCCTGACCAGACAGGTTTTATCCCGGGCCGACATATATACTACAATTTGAGACGCCTTTTCAACGTAATGTATCATGATCATAAAGTTGAGGCAGTGGTAATAGCTCTTGATGCAGAGAAGGCGTTTGATCAGATTGAGTGGAAGTATATGATGTCGGTTCTGGAGCATTTCGGATTTGGAAAGGAATTTATTAATTGGATAAGAATTATTTATGCACACCCAATGGCGTCCGTGGTGACCAATCAGGAAATGTCGCAGTCATTCCGCCTGTTCAAGGGGTGCCGACAGGGGTGCCCTATTTCGCCTGCTCTCTTCGCTATAGCCATGGAACCCCTTGCTACTCGCATTCGGGCATGTGCCGATATAGCTTCTGTTAAAATAAAAGACACACAGCACAAAATTTCCCTATATGCAGACGATGTTCTTTTGTTTTTGTCCAAGCCTAAAACTTCTATTCCACCATTACTTAACTTGATAAACACATTCGGCTCCTTCTCTGGCTACAAGATAAACTGGCAAAAAAGTGAGTTGATGCCAATATCACGGCCTGTGGATATGCAATTTCTGCAATCTACCCCGTTTAGAACAGTGAGGGACAAGTTCACAAGCCTTGGCATTGTAGTGACAAGAGACCTTGACCAGCTATTGAAAGTGAATTGGGACATGAAAATATATCAGCTTAAACAAAATATAGATTTCTGGAAAACTCTGCCTATTTCCTTGGTTGGTCGTATAAACGCTATTAAAATGGTTGTCCTACCCAGGTTTCTTTACCTCTTCCAATGTCTACCCAATTTCATACCACAAAGCTATTTTAAGAAACTGGATTCAATAGTAACTCCATTTTTATGGGATAACAAGGCAGCCAGAATTTCAAAGAAGCATTTATGCAAGTACAAGATAGAGGGGGGCTTTGGCCTTCCTCACTTCAAACTGTATTATTGGGCTGCTAATCTGAACATTGTGTCTTTCTGGAGGGAAAGTTTACCTGCGATGAGACAGAAGGATATGCCTTCATGGCTTTTGATCGAGCAGGCCTCCTGTCAACGTTCCTCACTCCCTGCACTTGTTAATAGCCCATCATATGTGAAAAAAGCCACTTATGACTCCAATCCAGTCATTTGTCATACGCTTAGGATCTGGAAACAGATTAGGGATTTTCTTAACATACCCACTGTTTACATAGACAGCCCGATTAGCCTGAATCATGCTTTCCACCCTGCATTGGATGATGTGGTGTTTTCACAGTGGAGGGAGAAGGGGCTCACAACAATTGGTAATTTATACATAGACGGTCAGTTAGCTTCATTTCAACAATTACAGGCAAAGTTCAACATGCCAACAACACATTTTTTCAGATACCTCCAAATCAGGAATTTCTTAAGGACACATATCCCACAGTATGGCATGAAGCCAAATAGTCCTACATTAGATAGCTTGATCCTTGTCAAACCCCATTCAAAAGGGTCGGTCTCTAGACTGTATGATGTGCTACAGGCCCACATAGAGGTATCCACAGACACCATTAAAAGGGCTTGGGAACAAGAACTTGGTTCAGAAATCTCAAATGAGGACTGGATAGAAGCTCTCAGGAATATAAACCACAGTTCAGTGAATGCCAGACACAACCTTGTACAGTTTAAGGTGATACACAGGTTACACTACTCAAAAGTAAAACTGCATAAAATATTCCCGGACACCTCACCACTGTGTGAGAGGTGCAAGCAGGAGGAGGGGACGTTGACCCACTTATTCTGGACATGCCCTAAATTACATGCTTACTGGGCTCTCATTTTTGATTACTTATCTAAGGCCTTTGATAGAGTTCTAGCCCCAGACCCATTGATCGCTCTGTTTGGTACAGTTGATGGGAATAACCAGGAGGGGAAAGCTGTCTCTCTTTGTACTCTATTAGCCAAAAGGCTCATATTGCAATTTTGGAAATTGGAGACTGTACCTACCTTTGAAATGTGGTTACGGGATTTAGGGAATGTAATCCATATGGAAAAGATTCGATACAACACCTCCAATAGAAGTCCATTGTTTTACAAAATATGGCAGCCGATACTGGATAAATGGTCTAGTCCCGCTTCATAACTGGGCTGACGATCTGCTGCTACTCTGGGCTGTACTCCACTCAATATTTATTTTTGGCTGAACTACACTGCTTGTAATGACTATATGCTGTCTTCTTATACATGTACCACCTAATAGGATTTTGTTTTATTTTGTGTATGTGTGAGTTAACTTTTGTTTTGTCCTCTAAACTGGCCATCCCATCCAACAGTACAATGAATGTCATTGTTTGTATTGCTGTCTTTTTTACTTTATTTTTATTGGAAAATAATAAACATATTATAAAAAAAAAAGAAAACAGCAGAGGTGTATTTGGAGGGCAAGTTGGTTAGGATGATATCTATGAGGGTACCCGTGTTTACGGAATTGGGGTGGTACCTGGTAGGTTCATTGATAATTTGTGTGAGATTGAGGGCATCAAGTTTAGATTGTAGGATGGCTGGGGTGTTAAGCATGTTCCAATTTAGGTCGCCTAGCAGCACGAGCTCTGAAGATAGATGGGGGGCAATCAGTTCACATATGGTATCCAGAGCACAGCTGGGGGCAGAGGGTGGTCTATAGCAGGCGGCAACGGTGAGAGACTTGTTTTTAGAGAGGTGGATTTTTAAAAGTAGAAGTTCAAATTGTTTGGGAACAGACCTGGATAGTAAAACAGAACTCTGCAGGCAATCTTTGCAGTAGATTGCAACACCGCCCCCTTTGATGATGATCATGCTGATCGAGGCAAAGGTAAGAATCTCTTGACTAACTATCTAATGTTAGCTAAATGTAGTAATTAATAAATTGGCAACATTTCTTTAAATTGACAATTCTGTGAACTGTTTAGTGCAAGTTTTAAATTGACACAATACCTGTTAGCAAAGGTGTCAGCTAGAAATGACGTTTAGGAGCTTGCAGGGATTTGTAGTTTTGCATGTCTACTTTGATGCTAATTAGAAATTTCGAATCTGAGAGTAAATAGAGCCAAATGTATTGCTAAAAGTCACCTTGTCCATGAGAGCTTTACATGGTTATAAAAATGTCACACCACGGTAAACCCACATTAAACACAGCCCTTATTTTATGTGGAAAAACGATTGGAACCATTTCCCTCCCTGTTTGACCGCTAGGTTTTATGGGTATTATGACACCTCCACTGTGGGGCTATATAGACGGGTTGGTTGTTTAGCAACAACACTGGCAAGTAACTGTGGGTAAAATAGACAGGGTAAATAGACAGGGTTCGCTTAGAACGTTGACAACATGTAAACTATATTTAGTCTCTAAATGTTAATTGCAAACAAATACATTTGCATAATGAGCACTTGCTAGCTGAGGTTTAGAGTCATAACAAGATACACGCATTCCGGCCATTGATGAGCACGCATGTTTTTCGTGACGTCAGCCAACCAGTGTGTATGGATCTTAGTCAAAAGTAGTGCACTAGCCTACATAGGGAACATGGGTGCCATTTAGGACGGAAATGTGAAGGTGGTGTCATAACAACCTTTGACCCACAACAGATTCTACTGTACCTTTAGCCAACTCTCATGACTCCACCGGCCATAGACTTTGTAGTTTGATATTACAGAATGAATAGCACATAATTTTATTTATTTAACAATATTTAATCCACAGTAATTAATATAAATGGGGATTTAAAAATAATTATAAACTGGGTGGATCGAAACCTGAATGCTGATTGGCTGAAAGCCATGGTATATCAGACTGTATACCATGGGTATGACAAAACATGTATTTTTTACTGCTCTAATTATGTTGGTAACCAGTTATAATAAATAGCAATAAGGCACCTCGGGGATTCGTGATATATGGCCAATATACCAACCACATGGCTAAGGGCTGTGTCCTAGCACTTCGGGTTGCGTCGTGCGTAAGAACAGCCCTAGCCGTGGTATATTGACCAAATACCACAACCCCTTGGGCCTTATTGCTTAAATAACATGCCTACCTTGAACTCTTTATTCTCCATGTCCTTGCAAAATCAGTACATTTCCTTGCCAAAATGCACGCTCCTCCAGCACTAGCGAGAATCACTGAACTGCTCCCGCGGTTTCTCATCAGTTTCAACGTTTATCAGTGATGACGTAACAATGCTGTACAGATTTGACGCACTTCCAATCTCGTGCTGATGCAACGCTCTGTGCGGTTGTAAATTCACGCATGGAAATCCTGCGAGTTGTAAACAAATGTAGGCTACTATTGCCTTTAAAAATGTAATGTTGTGGACGCAATGCAAAATAAAATAGAATACATAACCCACACCGATAACCCAGAGTTCATCATTAAATAACATGTATTACTCATAAAATATACAGCCAACTTCAGATACTGAAAGAATTCATGGGCGTTTCGAATTCAGTCACTATTTCATATGTACGTGCTAGTTTCATCCGTTTAAAAGAATGAAAATGACACGAACAAACCTGTGAACCTCTTGTTGCTGATTTGGTGAACATAGCAAATGTATTGCACATATTTCCAGTTAAAATGATTTTCAAAAAGAGACAAAAACGGGGATTTGAACATGCAATCACATACAAGGATTGAGTGGTTTCATTTTTTGAAGAAGTTAAAGCAAGCAAAACCTGTTAAAAAACATTGATTATAAGACCAAAGACAAATAATATAGATATTTATTTTCCAACAGAAGAAAATCTAATTGCTGCTGTCCTACCATTGGTTTACAGTGTTTCTCCTCTCCAAGGGAGACATGTTTTCCACCTCACATGCCTCGGGATGTATCAGTGCTTTTCACAAACGTTGTAGTACTTAGTGTGCATCATTGTTTTCGCTCATACAGCTGCCCCTACTCTCCTAACCACCCCTTAGTAACTAACGAAGGCATAAAATGATGACATAAATATCACAAGAAAGAACACATGAATTAATCATTTACTTTCTAAAATACTTTCTAGAGGCCAAAGGACAGGTAGGTTTAATAACACAAATGTAATATGTCCCATCAAAAAGTCCTGTTGCTCACATACCGGTATGCAAAACCAGCATCCCAAATGGCACCCTATTTCCTTTAGAGTGCACTGCTTTTGACCAGAACCCTATGGGCCCTGTTCAACAGTAGTGTACTATTCAGTATAGGGAATAGGGTTCCATTTGGGATCATCAAATCTTTACAATTACTCATGAGAGCAAGTACTACGATTTGTTGATTCCCACAGAGCTTAAGACATGAATGATTTTATTAAAATGTTTGTTCATAAAAAATGTATGATTTCCCCTCCTCCCACATGGATTACAGACAAGAGGCTAGGTGCGTTCTGACTGTCTTTGTGTGCGGATAAACAAGACAATCACTCTCATGAAAAATGCTTCTTCCACATCTATTGGTCCCTGTCTGTTTTGCTCTCAGTGAGGTGCTAAAATCCCCTTGGACTACAGGTTATTGCCATCATAAGGTGTGTGTCTGTCTGTTGGCCGGACACTTTCTACCGTTTAGGACCTTTGTGGGTAAAGGTAAAGATGGGGTATAGAAGCAGCAGTTCCTCTGAAGTCCAGTATCTGCTGGAAGGACACCTGGTGGTACGAGAGGATGAGTGTGGGCCAGCCAGCCTGTTGTGCCTCCCCCTCTCCCTCCCTCCTTTTCTCTCTCTCTCAGTCTGAGGGACTCTTAAGGCTCCTGTGCGGACTGTCTCGGTTCGTGCCCTCCCGAAGCTGGCTGTGGTGATTTAAGACACGCTATATTTATGTGTGTATTTGTTTGTGGCCGCCTAGGAGGAAGGGAGGGGAGACATGAATGGATTTGAATAATTCATAATCAATTAAATAATAAGGAATCATAATAGATATATTTGGGCATAATTTATATTCCATGCTAGATGCCACACCAAAGCCATCCCTAGTAGTTCAATGGCCCCATCCCTAGATCAGAACAAGCCTCCCCCTCTCTTTCTGTGTGTGAGCGTGTACATCCAGCTCTCCTCACTACCCTTCTGTGTAGAGCTGTTCTGTGCCATTTGTCTTTGGCTTCTACGCTGGCTCCCTTGTTGAGCAGTGAGTACACACAGTCTGTGTGTCCGCTCAGCACCGACAGCATCAGAGGGGTTCTGATACACAAGACAACAGGTCATATTACAAACTGGTAATAACCAGGCTGAGTCCCAAATGGCAACCTATTCCCTATATCGTACACTACTTTTGACCTGAGCCCACAGGGCTTTGGTTTAAAGTAGTGCACCACGTAAGGTATAGGTTGCCATTTGGGATGCATTCCTAGTGTCAAAATCTCTTTATTTCAGGAATTGTATCCAAAACCCAAATGACTTACTGTCTATTCCCGTCTTGAACGTCCACTGCACTCTGGAGGTCAGCATTTCCAATCAGCAAACGCAAACACTCCGAATGACCGTTGGTTGCTAGAGGAAGATAAACAGAGAGGATATAAGAATGTCAGATGTTTGACCGTTGGTAGCTGGAGGAGGATAAACAGAGAGGATATAAGAATGTCAGATGATTGACCGTTGGTAGCTGGAGGAGGATAAACAGAGAGGATATAAGAATGTGAGATGATTGACCGTTGGTAGCTAGAGGAGGATAAACAGAGAGGATATAAGAATGTCAGATGACTGACCGTTGGTAGCTGGAGGAGGATAAACAGAGAGGACATAAGAATGTCAGATGATTGACCGTTGGTAGCTAGAGGATAAACAGAAAGGATATGAGAATGTGAGATGATTGACCATTGGTAGCTAGAGGAGGATAAACAGAGAGGATATGAGCAGATTGCTGGATGACTATAACCTTCACATGAACAGACAGATTTGTAGAACAGTGGTGTTGGTAGATGACATCCTCATGATGTTAACACAGCAGATAATAAAGAATTTTGGGGCTGAGGCCATCGAAGCCTGTCACCTGCTAGCGGTGTACCTGGCTCTGGATAGAAGTCTCCCCTGTGCACTGATCTAGGATCAGCTTACCCTCCCTAGATCCTCAATCATTAGTGGAGAACATGACAAAAAATGACCTTAGATCAGTGTCTAGTGGGCATGTTCACACTATACCATGTAACATCCCTAGAGTGGACATTGTCGTCCTAGCAACATGACCAAACAAATGGCCATCTTGGTCAGGAAAACTTTTTAATTACAGAAGCTCTATGTGATATCCTATGTGTACCTGCAGCGTGAATGGGGGTCCTCTTCAGGGTGAAGTCTTTAACCAGGATGGAGGCTCCCTGGTTGATGAGGACGTCAACACACTCCACATGGCTTTTTAAGGCAGACAGGTACCTCACGTCTAGATCCAGCAGAGACTGAACCAGGACCTCCATAGCATGGTGGTGGCCGTGGTACGCCTGAATAGAAACACAAACACAGTCTCAAGCAAAGTCCAGTGGTACGCCTGAATAGATATACACTCTTAATATAATCAATGTCCTATAGTAGACCAGTGGTACGCCTGAACAGAAATACAGTGCTAGACCTCTAAAGTAGACCAGAGTCTTTCAATCGGGAGCCCATTTTTGCTCCCGCCCAGCATCAACATCTGAGGTCCCTGCCAAGCGTGGGATTGAGAAACAAACACTCTACTTCTCCTCTGAGGTTGATTAACTCAAATGGCAAAATAAGGAAACCATCATCACTCTGTAGAATATGCATGTATTTCACACTAATCAGGAATAGATAGGAATTTGGTGTGTGAGTCTGTCTGGACAGTCAACTTCCTGTGGAAAATCAACACAATGCCTGCATCCCAGATAGCACCCTATTCCCTATGTAGTTAACTACTTTTTATCAGGGCCTATAAGGATCTGGTCAAAAGTAGTGTACTAAATAGGAAATAGGGTGCCATTTGTCATATGGAGACCACTACAGGAGCAGGTAGGCTTTACTCACAGCGAGGTGTAGAGGGCTGATGGGAGCTCTGACATCAAAGTCGTTTAGCATGTCTGTCCCTGAGGTTTCAATTAGTTGAGGAAAGACAAGGACGGCCAGTTCAGACTTGTAACATATTTACTTGGAAGGTTAGTCTAGTAGCATGTGAAACATGGTAAATCTCAGTGACCAGCCCCTGCAGACATACTGGGGTGTTGCATCCATACCTTAAACAAGCAAGTGTGAGAAAGTTACCAACTGGCACTTACATCTAAAGGTGTTTCACTTGCAATCTGGAAAAAGAACATCAAGAGTGACAATGCGTCCACGACAAACATGCAGCCACACCTTAAAACCTACTGTTGGGGTCTGAGAATATGAAATATACTAATTCATGTCACTGAGGGAGAGAGCTTAATGTATAATGTTTACGTTATGTCAGGTTATGTTATTGTTAGCCATCTGGGATCCTCTGGGATTTTTTGTTTATTTCACCTTTATTGAACCAGGTAAGATAGTTGAGAACAAGTTCTCATTTACAACTGCGACCTGGCCAAAATAAAGCAAAGCAGTGCAACACAAACAACAACACAGTTACACATGGAATAAACAAGCGTACAGTCAATAACACAGTAGAAAAAAAGAAAGTCTATACAGTGTGTGCAAATGGCTTGAGGTAAGGCAATAAATAGGCCATAGTTTCAAAGTAATAAATATTTTGCAGACTAACACTGGAGTGATAGATGAGCAGATGATGATGTGCAAATAGTGATACTGGTGTGCAAAAGAGCAAAAAAGTAAATAAAAACAATATGGGGATGAGGTGGGTAGATTGGGGTGGGCTATTTACACATTAACTATGTATAGCTGCAGTGATCGGTTAGCTGCTCAGATAGTTGATATTTAAAGTTAGTGAGTGAAATGTAAGTCTCCAGCTTCAGCGATTTTGCAATTCGTTCCAGTCACTGGCAGCAGAGAACTGGAAGGAAAGGCGGCCAAAAGAGGTGTTGGCTTTGGGGATAACCAGTGAGATATACCTGCTGGAGCGCGTGCTACGGGTGGGTGTTGTTATCGTGACCAGTGAGCTGAGATAAGGCGGAGCTTTACCTAGCATAAACTTATAGATGACCTGGAGCCAGTGGGTCTGGCGACGAATATGTAGCGAGGGCCAGCCGACAAGAGCATACAGGTCGTAGTGGTGGGTGGTATAAGGGGCTTTGGTAACAACACGGATGGCACTGTGATAGACTGCATCCAGTTTGCTGAGTAGAGTATTGGAAGCTATTTTGTAGATGACATTGCCAAAGTCGAGGATTGGTAGGATAGTCAGTTTTACTAGGGTAAGTTTGGCGGCGTGAGTGAAGGAGGCTTTGTTGCGAAATAGAAAGCCGATTCTAGATTTGATTTTGGATTGGAGATGTTTGATATGAGTCTGGAAGGAGAGTTTACAGTCTAGCCAGACACCTAGGTATTTGTAGTTGTCCACTTATTCTAGGTCAGAACCGTCCAGAGAGTGATGCTAGTCGGGCGGGCGGGCGGGTGCGGGCAGCGAGCGGTTGAAAAGCATGCATTTGATTTTACTAGCGTTTAAGAGCAGTTGGAGGCCACGGAAGGAGCGTTGTATGGCATTGAAGCTCGTTTGGAGGTTAGTTAACACAGTGTCCAAAGAAGGGCCAGATGTATACAGAATGCTGTCGTCTGCGTAGAGGTGGATCAGGGAATCACACGCAGCAAGAGTGACATCGTTGATATATACAGAGAAAAGAGTCGGCCCGAGAATTGAACCATGTGGTACTCCCATAGAGACTGCCAGAGGTCCGGACAACATGCCTTCCAATTTGACACACTGAACTCTGTCTGCGAAGTAGTTGGTGAACCAGGCGAGACAGTCATTTGAGAAACCAAGGCTGTTGAGTCTGCCGATAAGAATACGGTGATTGACAGAGTCGAAAGCCTTGGCCAGGTTGATGAAGACGGCTGCACAGTAATGTCTTTTATCGATGGCGGCTATGATATCGTTTAGTACCTTGAGCGTGGCTGAGGTGCACCCATGACCAGCTCGGAAACTGGATTGTACAGCGGAGAAGGTACGGTGGGATTCGAAATGGTCAGTGATCTGTTTATTAACTTGGCTTTCGAAGACTTTAGAAAGGCAGGGCACGATGGATATAGGTCTATAACAGTTTGGGTCTAGAGTGTCACCCCCTTTGAAGAGCTTTCCAATCTTTAGGGATCTCGGACGATACGAAAGAGAGGTTGAACAGACTGGTAATAGGGGTTGCAACAATGGCGGCGGATAATTTTAGAAAGAGAGGGTCCAGATTGTCTAGCCCAGCTGATTTGTACGGGTCCAGTTTTTGCAGCTCTTTCAGAACATCTGCTACCTGGATTTGGGTGAAGGAGAAGCTGGGGAGGCTCGGGCAAGTAGCTGCGGGGGGTGCGGAGCTGTTGGCCGGAGTTAGGGTAGCCAGGAAGAAAACATGGCCAGCCGTCGAGAAATGCTCATTGAAATTTAGGAGTAGACTCAGCATAGGAGAAAGGATTAAATATCAGTGCTTGTGTGAATATGTTTGTTGTCTAATGCAGCTGTCTTGACCCTCTGGGAAGAATAAACTTGGTTTAAGCTTTCATAGTGTCCGTCGAGTTTTTACTCTGAGAATTAGAACCTAACAGTTGGCGCTGCGAGCAGGGTTCACCACGATTTGCAGTCGAACTAGAGATTCTGAATCAGTGAAACATAAACAAGGTAGGCACAGTTCCTACACCTGTTATCACTAATTCTGACATCTTGGGGAGATGAGCGTCGTACGCTGAACCAATTATAGGGTACGGACCTAGAAAGCCTGAGCTTATTCAGTAATCCAATTGTATTACGACCGGTCGTAGCTTTGTGGTATATGGTAAGTCCCGGAAGGTAAACCCGAACAGGTTGATACCTGTAGAGGGTAACTCCTAGGGTGGGGTTGGTTACCTGCTATACCTGCAACGAGAGGGTGAAAGTCTCAGCCGCAGTGGCCATGCGGCAGTAGAGTGGGTGTGGATGGATAAAGTGACATGCTTGTGTACTAGGATAAAAAGTTGCCATTCAGGGTTAGAAGAAAAGCATTAAGATACTCGAACGCTGTTGGATTTGGTTGTATTAGCAATAAAGAGAGAAATAAAGAGAAGTTGGTTTTATGCCCTGTTAAGGTGGGGAACCATGACAGATTATGTGGAAATAGGAAGACAAGTGTGAATAATTTTAGTAATGTGTGTTATCAACAACAGTAATATTTGAACAGATTGGAGATGACTATCCATAAGAATAAAATCCTTCATATAGTGAGGTTAAGTTAGGTTACCATGGTTACCACAGCTGTAGACACAGCCTTTTCCAGGTCCTCAGACACTAGGTGGAGATCCATTACAGGATGTCTGTCACCCCACTGAGCCCCTATTGCAGGTTAGGGGTCACATCCACTTGAATGTCCTTCATATGACGAACCTCCTACAGAGCAAATGAGGAATATATGATATTTATGATTCATGTTAGTAACAATACAATATGGGAATTTTTTTCCAAAGCTACCTACAGCTAACATATATATTTATGTATGTGATCTATGTAAATAAAGGAATATAACTCAGCTGTAAAACTGGGAGGACTATATGGTGGAGGCCTACCCATTTCCCAGGAACATTGTAAAAAGTGGATTTGGGTACAGTGTTTATTTCCCCCTAATATCTTTGAATATTACACCTAAAATAATTAGGCCTACTTCTTTCTACTGCTGAGCTGAGACCATTAGGGTTAAACATTACAGATATAAATGCAATATATGGAGTAGAAAAGATTGCCTGCCCACCAGAATCAACATATGTTCTACATGGTCTATTTCTATCTGAATGTAACACCTCAATCAAGCATGTTAATTGATCGTTAAGTCATGTTTGTCAGGTAAACGGTCATTAGTGGCCTATATAAGCCTCATACAGGCCATGTGAAGACATTACCTGTTGATAACACAGACTATTTTCATGATCATGGGAGGTGTGAGAGAATTGCTGCTCTTTGTGGTGACTGTGGGGGTTGTGAAAGGTTGGTTCACTAATGTTTTATTTGGATTGAAGGGATTTGTTTGGGAAATATGCTCAACTTTATCAGTTGGAGATTAAAATGTTATTGTCTGTTTGTTCCGCATTGGTCATCTGCTATTATTAATATATGTAGCTATTTTGTGTCAACTCAACTTCTGTCAACACTTTCTCCTCAGTTTCTTGTTACCCTGTTGGAAAGTCCCAGAAGCAAGAGCAAGTCTCTCTGCAGAGGAGACTTGGAGGTAAGTGTTTCTTTCCACAACCCTTCTAGCTTTGTACTGTGTCTATGGTGCTGCTGTGTTTGACACTCATTCAACACCATAGAGTAACTTAGTTGTCTAAATAATGTTGTCAAACCCTTTGATTTGGTCATTTTGCTTGTGTACCTTAACCTACGTTTTTCAGAGCTGTCATCAAATGACGTCTCCATTGTGCATGCCCTGGCCTTGCTCCGATCCATAGGGTCTGACGCTAAACAAGACAGAGAAGGTACGGCCTGAAACATATACTTTTAAATCTGTGTTGGGTTCATGTTGCTCAACATTCGAATGGCAATTTGGCCTAGACCGTGTAGAACAGCTGTGTTGCTGTAGAATACCCAACTGTTTCTTTGTTTTCTCTCTAGAGTATTTCGAGACTAATGAAGTAGAATCCCAAGCTTCTCCAAACCATGGTAGCTCTCCGGCAAATGATGCCCTGTCCTCTGACGACGCTACCTCTGAAGCTGCCACTGGCCCGTCTGACGACGCTACCTCTGAAGCTGCCACTGGCCCGTCTGACGACGCTACCTCTGAAGCTGCCACTGGCCCGTCTGACGACGCTACCTCTGAAGCTGCCACTGGCCCGTCTGACGACGCTACCTCTGAAGCTGCCACTGGCCCGTCTGACGACGCTACCTCTGAAGCTGCCACTGGCCCGTCTGACGACGCTACCTCTGAAGCTGCCACTGGCCCGTCTGACGACGCTACCTCTGAAGCTGCCACTGGCCCGTCTGACGACGCTACCTCTGAAGCTGCCACTGGCCCGTCTGACGACGCTACCTCTGAAGCTGCCACTGGCCCGTCTGACGACGCTACCTCTGAAGCTGCCACTGGCCCGTCTGACGACGCTACCTCTGAAGCTGCCACTGGCCCGTCTGACGACGCTACCTCTGAAGCTGCCACTGGCCCGTCTGACGACGCTACCTCTGAAGCTGCCACTGGCCCGTCTGACGACGCTACCTCTGAAGCTGCCACTGGCCCGTCTGACGACGCTACCTCTGAAGCTGCCACTGGCCCGTCTGACGACGCTACCTCTGAAGCTGCCACTGGCCCGTCTGACGACGCTACCTCTGAAGCTGCCACTGGCCCGTCTGACGACGCTACCTCTGAAGCTGCCACTGGCCCGTCTGACGACGCTACCTCTGAAGCTGCCACTGGCCCGTCTGACGACGCTACCTCTGAAGCTGCCACTGGCCCGTCTGACGACGCTACCTCTGAAGCTGCCACTGGCCCGTCTGACGACGCTACCTCTGAAGCTGCCACTGGCCCGTCTGACGACGCTACCTCTGAAGCTGCCACTGGCCCGTCTGACGACGCTACCTCTGAAGCTGCCACTGGCCCGTCTGACGACGCTACCTCTGAAGCTGCCACTGGCCCGTCTCACGACGCTACCTCGGCAGCTGCGACCGGCCAGTCTGACCATGCCATTGAGTAACTGTTGACTTCTGCATCTGAGCCCCCGTTGACCACAAACATGGATATCTGATGTGGGAAATGGTGCTCGGGGTCCATGCAAGAGTTCATGGGTTTTCTAGTCCAGGTTGTGTGTGTGTAACTGACATTTCTTGTTTTGGCTCAATTAAACGCTAACTGTAATAATTGTGTCCTCAGTATTGTTTTGACGGTTCCTACTTGGAGTTGAGGTCTTTGACCTGACATGAGTAACTGGTGATGGCAACATTTATTTTGCATTATAACCATGCTTTGGCATCAGCAATATGTCTACTTTGACCCCTGTGCTTAAATTACCATTTGACTTAAGCTACATTTGGTCAAATTATGCTAGTAGCATCACATGATGTGGAATGGGTTCTTGTTCATTTAAACTTGATGGTTGTGGAACTGAGTGTTTGGGGTTGGTACATATGAGGCTGCTAGAATCGGGGTTAATGGTGTCAGTGCTAACTAATATCACGGTTGTCAACTTGCATTTAAATGACTCTGCTGGGTGTCTTCTCTCGTAACTGACTTGGTTTCCTATTAGTGAATGCTTAAATATAAAACCAGCTCTCGTATCATTAGCCCATCGTTTTGGCGGGGTGTCTTCATATCCCAGTGCCAATCCAAACTTTCAGGTTTAAATAAGTCAATGCTAACCTGTCTTAGCTGGCAGGTTGCTATCAGGTCCAGGCTCTCCCAGAGTTGCTTGTAGCGCCGCTAACCTAGGGTTTGAGGGCAGGAACCGTTTGACCAGGATTTCCCACCCACTCCGATTTACATGGGATAAACCATTGGAAGAAACCGGTAAATTTCTATGAGAAGCGTGAGGAAGTCTGTTCATACAGGCCGCATGATGAACGCTCAGGGTGTGCGTCGTAGCAAACCGTACTTAGTCTCCATGAATTAAAAAAGCACGTACACGCAACCTTTAAATGCAGTTAATACAGCAACAAAATTGGCTTCTACTTTTGAGCTACCGGTAGGTATCTGCTGTAATTCAAACATTTCTGTGGCACCGCTTTACTCATTTATGCCAACCAAATCCAGATAGCAAATGTTCTGAAAGAGCTGCAAAACCTGGACCCATTCAAATCAGCTGGGCTTGACAATCTAGACCCTCAATTTCTGAAACTATCCGCCGCCATTGTCGCAACCCCTATTACCAGCCTGTTCAACATCTCTTTCATATCGTCTGAGATCCCCAAGGATTGGAAAGCTGCCGTGGTCATCCCCCTCAAAGGGGGAGACACCCTGGACCCAAACTGTTACAGACCTATATCCATCCTGCCCTGCCTATCTAAGGTCTTCGAAAGCCAAGTTAATAAACAGATCACTGACCATCTCGAATTCCACCGTACCTTCTCCGCTGTGCAATCCGGTTTCCGAGCCGGTCACGGGTGCACCTCAGCCACGCTCAAGGTACTAAACGATATAACCGCCATCGATAAAAGACATTACTGTGCAGCCGTCTTCATCGACCTGGCCATGGCTTTCGACTGTCAATCACCATATTCTTATCGGCAGACTCGGTAGCCTCGGTTTTTCTGATGACTGCCTTGCCTGGTTCACCAACTACTTTGCAGACAGAGCTCAGTGTGTCAAATCGGAGGGCATGTCTGGTCCTCTGGCAGTCTCTATGGGGGTACCACAGGGTTCAATTCTCGGGCCGACTCTTTTCTCTGTATATATCAATGATGTTGCTCTTGCTGCGGGCGATTCCCTGATCCACCTCTACGCAGACGACACCATTCTGTATACTTCTGGCCATTCCTTGGACACTGTGCTATCTAACCTCCAAACGAGCTTCAATGCCATACAACACTCCTTCCGTGGCCTCCAACTGCTCTTAAACGCTAGTAAAACCAAATGCATGCTTTTCAACCGTTCGCTGCTTGCACCCGCCCGCCCGCCCGACTAGCATCACCACCCTGGACGGTTCCGACCTAGAATATGTGGACATCTATAAATACCTAGGTGTCTGGCTAGACTGTAAACTCTCCTTCCAGACTCATATTAAACATCTCCAATCCAAAATCAAATCAAGAATCGGCTTTCTATTTCGCAAAACAAAGCCTCCTTCACTCACGCCGCCAAACTTACCCTAGTAAAACTGACTATCCTACCGATCCTCGACTTCGGCGATGTCATCTACAAAATAGCTTCCAATACTCTACTCAGCAAACTAGATGCAGTTTATCATAGTGCCATCCGTTTTGTTACTAAAACACCTTATACCACCCACCACTGCGACCTGTATGCTCTAGTCGGCTGGCCCTCGCTACATATTCGTCGCCAGACATGCTGGCTCCAGGTCATCTATAAGTCCATGCTAGGTAAAGCTCCGCCTTATCTCAGTTCACTGGTCACGATAACAACACCCACCCGTAGCACGCGCTCCAGCAGGTATATCTCACTGATCATCCCAAAAGCCAACACCTCATTTGGCCGCCTTTCCTTACAGTTCTCTGCTGCCTGTGACTGGAACGTATTGCAAAAATCGCTGAAACTGGAGACTTTTATTTCCCTCACCAACTTTAAACATCTGCTATCTGAGCAGCTAACCGATCGCTGCATCTGTAAACAGCCCACCCAATTTACCTACCTCATCCCCTTACTGTTTTTATTTATTTACTTTTCTGCTCTTTTGCACACCAGTATCTCTACTTGCACATGATCATCTGATGATTTATCACTCCAGTGTTAATCTGCTAAATTGTAATTATTTGCTCCTATAGCCTATTTATTGCCTACCTCCTCATGCCTTTTGCACACAATGTATATAGACTCATTTTTTCCCCTACTGTGTTATTGACTTGTTTATTGTTTACTCCATGTGTAACTCTGTGTTGTTGTCTGTTCACACTGCTATGCTTTATCTTGGCCAGGTCGCAGTTGTAAATGAGAACTTGTTCTCAACTAGCCTACCTGGTTAAATAAAGGTGAAATAAATAAATAAATTCAGCGTGTTTTGAAGCAAGTTAAACCGTTATGGGCTATGCAAATTATTTTGTTTTCTACAGGGTAGGCCTTCCAGGTTATTTTATGTAGCCTAAGTTGGTGTATTGAATGTTATTCTACATTTGTTTGTCTGGGTCTCGAGAATCAGTTACCCTTTCTGACCAAGTCTGTAAAATAATGCGAGAACTGGGGGTATTTTGTCTTGAATAGAAGTAATAACGGAGAAGAATGGCAGGGTCTTGACGAGATTATTTAATTTGATTATGTAGTCCACGTTTGTGTAGGCTCACGTTTAGTTGATGCTGTGACTAAATGAATATTAACTTGATAATTTACTTTATTGCTGGAGAACAGATGCAATAGGTAGGATTGAGAAGATTTGATGTAAATATAGCCTACCTTAGAATGGCACATGATAAACTGCGGGTTTAGATTCACTGCAATTGATCAACTGCGGCGCTATCCAGTGGGCTGAATCTCCGCTACAGCGTAACTGTTACATTATAGGAGATTCAGATTTGTTTCCTCTGACAAAATCATCACAATAACCGAAGTATAAACAGCCACAACCTTCCCAAATTCCCTTGATAGCCAGGTGCAAGGGGAGAGGAAAGGACCGAAATGCATCTTTCAGTGAAGGGTAGGCTACTGTAATAACCTCATTTGACCCGTCGGCCAACAGTGGCTCATAGACCTGTTAAAACTAGGCTACATTAATGAAATAGTGTGGTGGCTTTGAGTTGATTAATATGCAACAAATACAAGAACCCATTAGTGTATTTCTCCATGTAGAGTGGTATAATCATGTTGGATTTTATTTGCTGCTTAACACCCTGCATCCCACAGCTGGCTTGCTTCTGAAGCTAAGCAGGGTTGGTAATGGTCAGTCCCTAGATTGGAGACCAGTTGCTGCTGGAAGTGGTGTTGGAGGGCCAGTAGGAGTCACTCTTTCCTCTGGTCTAAAATAATATCCCAGGGCAGTGATTGGGGACAGGTGCTGTCTTTCGGGTGGGACGTTAAACATGTGTCCTGACTCTCTGTGGTCACTAAAGATCCCATGGCACTTATTGTTAGAGTAGGGGTGTTAACCCTGGTGTCCTGGCTAAATTCCCGATCTGGTCTTCATACCAACACGGTCACCTAATCATCCCAAGCTTACTATTGGCTCATTCACTCCCCTCTCCCCTGTAACTATTCCCCAGGTTGTTGCTGTAAATGAGAATGTGTTCTCAGTCAACTTACCTGGTTAAATAAAACATATGCTTCTAAATAGCACTTTCGGTTTGAATGGGAAGCTCGGAAATTTCTTGCAATTTCCTCAGGAAGGAAAATTGGTAGATTCTCTGGAAAAGAATGACCCTCCTCCCTCAGCCATTGGGATGAACTTTGCGGGACCCCCACCCGAGTACTCCTACCAGGTACGGACGAGACATGGAGACAAGTGTTCCTTTAATGTTTTGTACTCGTCTCAATAAAAATGGTTTCATACTAAAGACTAGGTCAGAATACATTTGGACTCCCTCGCGCTTTGTCTTTCCCTCTCAAATCAACTCTTCACTGTGAAATGCTTGCTTACGAGACCACCCCAACGATGCAGAGTACAAAACTATAGAATATATGTATACCAATCAAAAGTTTGGACACACCTACTCATTCAAAGGTTTTTCTTTATTTTGACTATTTTCTACATTGTAAAATAATAGTGAAGAACTCAAAACTATGAAATAACACATATGGAATCATGTAGTACCCAAAAAAAGTGTTAAACATATCAATATATATTTTATTTATATTTAGCCACCCTTTGCCTTGTTGACAGCTTTGCACACACTCGGCATTCTCTCAACCAGCTTCATCTGGATTGCTTTTCCAAAAGGACAGATTTCCACCGGTCTAATGTCCATTGCTCGTGTTTCTTGGCCCAAGCAAGTCTCTTCTTCTTATTGGTGTACTTTAGTAGTGGTTTCTTTACAGAAATTTGACCATGAAGTCCTAATTCACGCTGTCTCCTCTGAACAGTTGATGTTGAGATGTGTCTGTTACTTGAACTTTAGAGCAGAGGTAACTCTGGGTCTAGCGCTTGATGGATTTTGTGACTGCACTTGAAGAAACGTTCAAAGTTTTTGAAATTTTCCGGATTGACTGAACTTCATGTCTTAAAATAATATTAGACTTTCGTTTCTCTTTGCTTATTTGAGCTGTTCTTGCCATAATATGGACTTGGTATTTTATCAAATAGGGCTATCTTCTGTATACCACCCCTACCTTGTCACAAAACAAGTGATTGGCTCAAACGCACTAAGGAAATAAATTCCACAAATTAACTTTGAACAAGGCACACCTGTTAATTGAAATGCATTCCAGGTGAGTACCTCATGAAGCTGATTGAGAGAATGCCAAGAGTGTGCAAAGCTGTCATCAAGGCAAAGGGTGGCTACTTTGAAGAATCTCAAATATAAAATATATTTAGATTTTTTTGGTTACTACAGGATTCCTTATGTGGTATTTCATACTTTTGATGTTCTACAATGTAGAAAATTGTAAAAAATAAAGAAACCCTGGAATGAGTAGGTGTGTCCAAACTTTTGACTGGTACTGTACATATTGTAACAGTGTAATAAAATACCCAAGAATAAAGCTATATACAAGGAGTTCCAGTTCCAGATCAGTGTGCAGGGGTACGAGGTATTTGAGGTAGATATGTACAAGGCAGGGTAAAGTGACTAGGCATCAGGATAGATAATAATAAGAGCAAAATAAAGAACAGAGCAGCAGCAGCAAATGAGTGTGAAGGTGTGTGTTTGTTTGTGAGAGTGTGTAATGTGTACGCATGTGTGTTTGGGTTGTGTCGGTTTGTGTGTGTGGGTTTTGTGTGGGAGTGTGAACGTAGTGTGTGTGTGTGCATATGGTTTGTATACAGTCTAGTGATTGTGGGTAGGGTCAGAGCAAGACCCTTTAACAGCCCTGTTGATATGGATGGGGACGTGCTCTCCCCTCTTGCTGCTATAGTCCACGATCAGCTCCTTGGTCTTACTGACATTGAGGGAGAGGTTGTCCTGGCACCACAATGCCAAGTCTCTGACCTCTCATCGCCTTCGTGTCGTCAGCAAACTTGATGATGGTGTTGGAGTCGTGTGTGGCCACACAGTCATGGGTGAACAGGGAGTACAAGAGGGGACTAAGCACGCATCCCTGAGGGCCTCCCGTGTTGAAGGTCAGTGTGGCAGAGGTGTTCTTGCCTATCCTCACCACCTGGGGCCGGCCCGTCAGAAAGTCCAGCATCCAGTTGCAGAAGGAGGTCTTCAGTCCCAAGGTCCCTAGCTTGGAGCGGACTATGGTGTTGAACGCTGGGCTGTAGTCTATGAACAGCATTCTCACATAGTTATTTCCCCTCTTAATTGAGATTGCTTCATCTGTGGATCTGTTGGGGAGATATGCAAATTGGAGTGGGTACAGGGTGTCTGGGATGATTGTGTTGATGTGGTCATGACCAGACTTTCAAAGCACAGATGTGAGTGCTACAGACAGGTTACCTTGGAGTTCTTGGGAACACGGACAATGGTAGTCAGCTTGAAATATGTCGGGATTACAGACTGTCCTGTGAGGATCCAAATAGGTCAGATCAGGTTTGCAATGAATGACTTCAACAAGATCCCTTCTTTTTTTAACCTTTATTTAACTAGGCAAGTCAGTTAAGAACAAATTCTTCGTTTCATTGACGGCCTAGGAACAGTGAGTTAACTGCCTTGTTCAGGGGCAGAACGACAGATTTGTACCTTGTCAGCTCGGGGATTCGATCTTGCAACCTTTCGGTTACTAGTCCAACGCTCTAACCACTAGGCTACGCTGCCGCCCCCTCTCACCCACAGAGGGGGGAGGAGGGAACTGGTGGGGGTTAACAACTGACGCCCTTTTGCTTTGTTTCAAGAATACTTTTTCCCGACGAAATTCTAACACGTTCAGAAGCAACTACTGGAATAATATATCTAACATAAAACGTGGGGAATGGTCAGAGGTGATCTAAAGAACACTAATGTTGTTTTGTTAGTTATGTAGTCATTATAAATGTTATAAAGGAAATACTGTAACATGGAAAGTACACCCACTACATATGTGAAGTGTCCCTCCAATGTGTTGTGCATGAAATGGAGAAGAACAACAGTAGAAGACTTGTTGGACGATGACTGTTAAGAATGATGATATGAGAGAGACTTCCGCCAATGGCGAAGCTCTAACAAGACGCATCTGCGTAGTGTCCTCGAACTTTCAAACAGTTTTAAGGCATTTTGACATTGTTAAACTGTTCGTTAATAGTGCGTTGGAAGTTAAAACATTTATTGTATCGCCAAAACAAAATATGCCAAATATGTCAAAGCCTCAGACGAGGCATGGAAAAATGCCCCTCTCTGACAGCCCTTCATCGGCCTCGGCGGATGCTAGCTCGGGAAGAAGCACCAGCATGGTTCAGAATGGAGATGGACAAGGGTATAACAAAAATAAATCCAAGAGACACTTTCTGAACCCCTCAGCAAAATTGATGTACTGGTCGATAAACTCCACGAAGACCATAAAGTCACAAAGGGACGAGTGACAAAGTTAGAAAAAGACCATGCTGACCACCAGGCTGCCATCCTGGACGTCCGTGAGGAAGTGGACCAAAAATACAAGAAGTTGGAAGACTCCATCGCTAAACTCGAGGAGAAATTTGATTATTATGAACATTTCCAAAGGCACTCGAATTTGAGACTTCAAGGTTTCCCGGAGGTCGTGGAGGGAAGAGACGCGATCTCCTTTCTACAGGATTCCCAAAATTCTGGATCTACCCCCTCCCGCGCACCCACTGGAGATTGGAGATACTGGAGATACTCGGCCTTGTCTCAGGATAGTAAGTTGGTGGTTGAAGCTATCCCTCTAGTGGTGTGGGGGCTGTGCTTTGGCAAAGTTGGTGGGGATATATCCTGCCTGTTTGGCCCTGTCCGGGGGTATCGTCGGATGGGGCCACAGTGTTTCCCGACCCCTCCTGTCTCAGCCTCCAGTATTTATGCTGCAGTAGTTTATGTGTCGGGGGGCTAGGGTCAGTCTGTTATATCTGGTGTATTTCTCCTGTCTTATCCGGTGTCCTGTGTGAATTTAAGTATGCTCTCTAATTCTCTCTGTTTCTCTCTCTCTTGGAGGAGGACATGCCTCAAGACTACCTGGCCTGATGACTCCTTGCTGTCCCCAGGCCACCTGGCCGTGCTGCTGCTCCAGTCTCAACTGTTCTGCCTGCGGCTATGGAACCCCGACCTGTTCACTGGACGTGCTACCTTGTCCCAGACCTGCTGTTTTCAACTCTCTAGAGACAGCAGAAGCGGTAGAGATACTCTGAATGATCGGCTATGAAAAGCCAAATTACATTTACTCCTGAGGTGCTGACCTGTTTCACCCTCTACAACAACTGTGATTATTATTATCTGACCCTGCTGGTCATCTATGAACTTTTGAACATCTTGCCCATGTTCTGTTATAATCTCCACCCGGCACAGCCAGAAGAGGACTGGCCACCCCTCATAGCCTGGTTCCTCTCTAGGTTTCTTCCTAGGTTTTGGCCTTCCTAGGGAGTTTGTCCTAGCTACCGTGCTTCTACACCTGCATTGCTTGCTGTTTGGGGTTTTAGGCTGGGTTTCTGTACAGCACTTTGTGACATCAGTTGATGTAAGAAGGGCTTTATAAATACATTTGATTGATTGACAGTGATGAGCTTTGAGTGCACTATGGTGTTGAACGCTGAGCTGTAGTCAATGAATAGCATTCTCACATAGGTGTTCCTTTTGTCCAGGTGTGAAAGGGCAGTGTGGAGTGCCATAGAGATTGCATCATCTGTGGATCTGTTGGGGCGGTATGCAAATTGGAGTAGGTTTAGGGTTTCTAGGATAATGGTATTGATGTGAGCCATGACCAGCCTTTCAAAAACACAGACGTGAGTGCTACGGGTCGGTAGTTATTTAGGCAGGTTACCTTAGTCTTCTTGGGCACAGGGACTATGGTGCAATGCTTGAAACATGTTGGTATTACAGACTCAGACAGGGAGAGGTTGAAAATGTCAGTGAAGATGCTTGCCAGTTGGTCAGCGCATGCTCGGGTACACATCCTGGTAATCCGTCTGACCCTGCGGCCTTGTGAATATTGACCCTTTTAAAGGCCTTACTCTCATCATCTGCAGAGAATGTGATCACACAGTTGTCCGAAACAGCTGGTGCTCTCATGCATGCCTCAGTGTTACTTGCCTCAAAGCGAGAATAGAAGTAATTTAGCGCTTGTCTGGTAGGCTTGTGTCACTGGGCTGCTCTCGGCTGTGCTTCCCTCTGTAGTCTGTAGTAGTTTGAATGCCCTGCCACATCCGACCAGCATCGGAGCTGGTGTAGTATGATGTGATCTTTGTCCTGTATTGATGCTTTGCCTGGTTGATGGTTCGTCGGAGGGCATAGCGGGATTTCTTATAAGCTTCCAGGTTAGAGTCCCGCTCCTTGAAAGCGGCAGCTCTACCCTTTTAGCTAAGGTTGGATTTTGCCTGTAATCCATGACTTCTGGTTGGGTTATGTACGTATAGTCACTGTGGGGATGACGTCATCGATGCACTTATTGATGAAGCCAGTGACTGATGTGGTGTAATCCTCAATGCCATCGGAAGAATCCCGGAAAATATTCCAGTCTGTGCTAGCAAAACAGTCCTGTAGTTTAGCATCTGCCTCATCTGACCACTTTTTTATTGATCTAGTCACTGGTGCTTCCTGCTTTAATTGTTGCTTGTAAGCAGGAATCCGGAGGATAGAAATAAGGTCAGATTAGCCAAATGGAGAGCGAGGGAGAGCTTTGTATGCATCTTTGAATATGGAGTACAGGTGGTCCAGAGTTTCTTTTCCTCTGGTTGCACATTTAACATGTTGATAGAGAGAGAGACAATACATTCCTGATCAGGTCACTTGGTTAGGAAAAACCCCTGACCCAACACACTGTGTCCCGACACACTGGGTCCCAACCCACTGGCTCCAACCTCCTGGATCCAACCCTCTGGATCCAATCTCCATCTCTTCATTACTTGGTTATGAAAACCCCCTGGTCCCAACACACTGGTCCCAACCCCCTGGTCCCAACCCCCTGGTCCCAACCCCCTGGTCCCAACACACTGGTCCCAACCCCCTGGTCCCAACCCCCTGGTCCCAACCCCCTGGTCCCAACCCCCTGGTCCCAACACACTGGTCCCAACACACTGGTCCCAACACACTGGTCCCAACACACTTGTCCCAACCCACTGGTCCCAACCCCCTGGCCCAACCTCCATCTCTTCATTACTTGGTTATGAAAACCCCCTGGTCCCAACCCCCTGGCCCCAATCCCCTGGTCCCAACCCACTGGTCCCAACCCACTGATCCAACCTCCATCTCTTCATTACTTGAAGGAAATCATTCTCGAACACACTAGAGCTCTGTCTTTTCGTGGAGTTGTAATTGAACAGTGACTACACAGTTGAATGTGGGGAGGTGTATGTATGCATTGACTCACATCCACCCCAAGGTCCAGGAGGTACTTGACCATGCTGATCATGCCGCTGGAGGCTGCAGAGTGGAGAGGGGTGTAGGCCCTCTTGTCTTTACAGGACACCTCTGATCCATGAGAGGCCAGCAGTTTCACCACCTCAATGTGCCCTATGGGGGGGAAAAGAGAGACAAAGAGAGAAACAGAGATGGAGAGAGAGACAGACAGATGGAGAGAGACAGAGAGATAGGCAGAGATATAGAGGGAGAGAGAGGTTAGTTTACAGTGGTACACAGCACCATTAGCAATACCTACATCGTGTTAGTACAATTGAAAACCTACATCTTATCAACATACTCAGTCCATCATTCTGACATAATAACACACTAGAGGTGGACCATACAGCTGAGCTGTGAGTCTAACACACAGCCAATTCATTCACTCACTGGGATAAGGACATTAGTCAGAATGTATATGTGTGGTCAACTCATTACCCATGTAAGCAGCCCAGTGGATTGCTCGGCGGTCCTTCTTCTCAAAAGCATTCATGTTGGCTCCTCTGGAGAGAAGCAGCATCACCATCTAACAGGAAAAGGAGAGAGAAACAAAACACAGGCTGAGGAAAACTAAAGCAAGATCTGCTCAAATCTGGCGTCAAAGCCTCTCTTGAACAAACTCAAGCATACAACTAGGGCTGTGACGGTCATGGGACTTCCGGTGTCGGTGATTGACGTGTGGTGTGTACACAGTCATCGACATAACTGACAGCCCTATAAAGCATTCAATGCATCTTCACATTTACAGACTTTAGTAAGATAGCTGACTATTGCTAATGTGATTAGTAAATTGAATAGTCATCATTTAGGCTAATAATATAACTCAATCACTGTTCGCAAAAAAACGGCTGTTCAATGCAGCGCGTGGTGGAGTAAGGCTAGGCTAGGCTATGTCAGATATGTTTCTCTTTACAGGATTTTTTTTTTCCCTTGTTAAAATATTTTTTATCATGCAATTCTACTACACTTTATATGACTATAGAGATTAGCAGAATCTTGTTCAATATGACTTTCAAGTGGCACTGACTCAGGGATAAAGAAAGTGAATATGCACACTCACCGGGGATATAGCCAATGGCAAAAATACTGTTCGCTCAATTAAGTTGAGAATTTTGATAACTAAAAGACAGATTAGTCTTTTCATTGTCTTCTCTTTGAAGCAATAACCAATTGCTTTCCAAACTATGTTAGCCTGAGATAGTGTTCAGTCTTTCGTGAGATGCACTGTCAGGCTCATGTAAGAAGTCATATTTACACTTGACCACGTCTGTGATCAGTGCAAAAAAAATGGACGTCCTTTAGCTCTGTCCGAATCTCCCACTTCACCTTGAAAAAGAAAGGTTTGGGAAACCCTGCTTTAACAGGCTAAAACTATTTTAAACCGGTCTTATTTTGAGACTAAGCCTACTCCAGCCTATAAGAACGAGGAGGAATGTCATAAAGTAAGTAGAACCAGATCATGAACTACAGTACTGTAAAGTGACAGATACTGAACAAGGTGCATACGGCTGATGGAAGGAGGCATCTGTTCTTAAATTGCTGGAGCACAGAAAGGATGTGTCCAGAACACATCCTACCTTTCCCAATGATGAGTAAAGACCGCTTGGCCTACCTTTCCCAATGATGAGTAAAGACCGTTTGGCCTACCTTTCCCAATGATGAGTAAAGACCGTTTGGCCTACCTTTCCCAATGATAAGTAAAGACCGTTTGGCCTACCTTTCCCAATGATGAGTAAAGGACGTTTGGCCTACCTTTCCCAATGATAAGTAAAGACCGTTTGGCCTACCTTTCCCAATGATGAGTAAAGGACGTTTGGCCTACCTTTCCCAATGATAAGTAAAGGACGTTTGGCCTACCTTTCCCAGTGATGAGTAAAGGCCGTTTGGCCTACCTTTCCCAATGATAAGTAAAGGACGTTTGGCCTACCTTTCCCAATGATGAGTAAAGGCCGTTTGGCCTACCTTTCCCAATGATAAGTAAAGGATGTTTGGCCTACCTTTCCCAATGATAAGTAAAGGCCGTTTGGCCTACCTTTCCCAATGATAAGTAAAGGACGTTTGGCCTACCTTTCCCAATGATGAGTAAAGGCCGTTTGGCCTACCTTTCCCAATGATAAGTAAAGGACGTTTGGCCTACCTTTCCCAATGATGAGTAAAGGCCGTTTGGCCTACCTTTCCCAATGATAAGTAAAGGATGCTTGGCCTACCTTTCCCAATGATAAGTAAAGGCCGTTTGGCTTACCTTTCCCAATGATAAGTAAAGGCCGTTTGGCCTACCTTTCCCAATGATGAGTAAAGGCCGTTTGGCCTACCTTTCCCAATGATAAGTAAAAGCCGTTTGGCCTACCTTTCCCTATGATGAGTAAACTTGAGTGTATGCATTATAGATATGGGCTTCATAGAAAGTGTTACAAAGTGTTCTCTGTTCATCTTATCCATCCAGGTTCTGCCGGGGTAGGCCGTCATTGTAAATAATAATTTGTTCTTAACTGACTTGCCTAGTTAAATGAAGGATAAATAAAATAAAACATATATGAAGTGCTTCACTATAAATACATTTGACTATGTGGTTTGAAGTACTTTACCATTATCTTGCACAAACAGTAAGACTACTATAGACAGAAATCAATGCAGTAATGTTTTATTAAATAAAGGCTCTGATTAAAATAGTAATAAAATCAGGCATTTGGCTAATTCTTCTTCCCAAAAGCTCCTCTGAATGGTTTGGAGACGGCTCTGGAGATAGCTCGTAACACCCTGACTAAGAGAGGGCGTTTACGGGACTGGCACTCCTGGGGAGCAGGGGCCAGTGTGGTTGTCAGGTCCTCCTTGGGTGGGGAAGTGGATGGAACCTCTGGAACCTCACACTCAGCATCTGTGATAAGAATATTTCATAATCAGAAAATGAACGTGTGTGTTTGTCTGTCCGTCTGCCTGTCTATCCGTCTGTCTGTCTGCCTGTCTGTCCACCTGTATCTGTAGTCACTGTTTTAACAAGCTGGCCATAGGGTGATACATCAATATGACATTATCGATGCTTATCACTTACTCTGTGAAATATGAGTCTCTCTGAGACGTTTGGTAGGCAGCGCATCCTGTTCAGGGTGGCTCTTCGGTTCCCCTTTTGTCTTGAACAGCTGTTGACAAAACACATCAGGACAACTGAGCCTGTGTAAAATATATGGTATGCATCCCAAAAGGCACCCTATTGGCTACGTAAGGCACTACCTTTGACAAGGGCCCATAGAGCTCTGGTCAAAAGTAGTGCACTATATAGGGAATAGGGTGCCATTTGGGACACAGACATTGACTCTCTCCCGTGTGTATTAGGATTGTATTACAGCGGCCTCACTCAACCTCCTAAAGACAATGACAACAGCATTGTTCTAATGCTGAGAGACAATAGGGGTGTAGTGAATCTGTAGGGTACATTTCAGCCCCAGAGCCCCCTACCTTCATCCTGATCTTTGGAATCTTGCCAATTTTGGGTAGGAAGCGCCACTTCCTGTTCTTCTTAGTCTTTTCCCCTCTGGCAGAGGGAAGGCGGGCCATGCCGTCAGCCTTTACATCAGCCGGGCTAAGGCCCCTGGCAGGGAATTCCTCAGTAGCATTAAGGTCAGCCACAACGCCATGAGTGATGTCACTTGCGGCATTGCTGGTGTCTAAGTAAGAAGAGCAAGCTGGTGTGACTGACCTGGGTACAATAACTGGGAGAAGAGGACGCAACAATGGAAAGCAGTCACTGCGTTCCAAAAGACATTCTCTTCCCTTTATAGTGCACTACTTTTGAACAGGGCCCATAGGGTCTGGCTCGGGTCAAAAGTAGTGCACTAAACATGGAAGGTGCCATTTTGGACGCATCCAGCAAAGTTCACATCATAAAACGCAATGTATTGAGCATCATGTTACAATGAAGTCCTATGCAGATGAAAATAGGAACTTTCACTTACCACCCTCCATTGCAGACTTGGACAGATCAGTCAGGCTGTCCATCACCATGTTTGTCATCAACTTGATGACCTGATCCAAAACCCTGTCAGCAGTGGGTGGCATAGGCCTACCCAAACACTGCCCCAGGAGTCTGCTAACAGAAGTGTGGGCAAAGCTGTAAACGAGCTCTGACGCATCGTCCTTTGACAGCTTCCTCAGTGCTGGCTTTGGCAGCGCTGGTTGAGAGAGGCTTCTGTGGCCAGTCATGGATTGAAGCTGGCGGCTTATGGTTATCTCCTGAATGAGACCATGGACCTTTGCGATCAGGTTGCCAGACGCATCTTGAAGGGCTTCAATTGACAGAAGCCTATCCAGATTTTCTTCTGCTGAAGTCAATTCTGGGTCATCTGCCTTCAATGTGTCCATTATAGTTTTCACTATGATACCGGTGTCAGATATGTTCATTTCTTGTTGGCTCACAAGCGCTGACTGTGAACCTGTCTTGTCCATTGCGTTAGAGGTATGGCATTCTGTCCTTGTGATCTCATCGGCAGCGCTCATGTCAGGCAACAGGTCAAGGCTCTCCAGTAGAGAGTCTAACATGTTAGTGGCTATCAGACACTCCTCACTTGCATTCTTACCAACAGATGAACTCTCAGAGTTGGCCAATCTGCACTTGATCACATTTAGGATCAAGCTGAGCGTCTTCTTTGCAGTTTTGCTAAAGCCTTCTTGGCTGACTGCCACTGTTCCGTCTTGTAGAGCCACAAGAGGTTCACAACTTTCACTCAATCCACTACCATGGAGAGGAGAGGCTCTCTTCAAACTGGTGTCGCTCACAACTGACATACTCCTGGTGGGCAGACTGACATCCTCACTGCATGTGTCAATTACATGGTGGTCTGTGGAGGAGCCACTCGAAGACACAAGGGCTTTAAACCTTTTAGTCAAACTGACTTTTGAAAATGGCTTCTCATTTCTCACAGACGGAGGGCGGCTCCTGTCCTTAACAAGAGCAGTGTCAGGGGACTTCGAGCATCTGAGTGTCTCCACAGGGGTGGAGTCCAGCACATCTTTGGCTGTGGTGACTGACACGGGTGGAAAAGACAAAAAGACGTTCAGTCTATCCTTTACTCTGTGGTACATGATTTGAGCAGCAAAAAATGAGTTGTCAAAGACAACTCTGGGATTGAGTTGGGACTGCAGCTTTTTCTCTCCTAGTGGGAAGAAGTCTGCGTCCTCCACTGTGTACTGGGATACACTTTCAAGGTCTTGCATGACCATATTCAATATATCTTCAGTTGTAGAAACCACATGGTGTGAGAAGGTGATGCTAGGCATGCTCTGTGGCAAAGAACAGTTGGCTTCGCTAGCAGCTCTGAGAATGGCCTCACGCACAATCTGTTTGGCCTTAGCTCGGAACTCAGCACTGTGAAAGCTCTGGATGGAAATGTTAGAGGTTCTGCTGGCTGCACTACGAGATCGCGTGAGCGTGGCAATCTCAGCTGACGCCACGTCACTCGAAATGCTGAGGTCCTCCAATTTCGAAATGATCGTGTCCAACTTCTGGTTGAAGTCGAAGGACGCATTTGACGTGTTCTCCCCAACGGAAGCGAAGCGGTCTTCCTTTGAAGTCTCCAACCTCAGCACCGAGATCACCTGTTTGATGACCCCTTTAGTGCAGGTGTCGAGGGTGAACTGGTGGGCTGAGGCTGAGGACATAGAAGAGGTATTACTGTCTGTCTTCTGTACAGGAGATACCTCCACAGTGGTCTCAGTTACAAGTAGTCCAGTGTCATAGAGCTCAATTTGCACAGGAGTATTTTTTCCCTCAGTGAGAAGGTGAGAGGTGAAAAGCTTCCTCAGTTTGTCCAGGGTTTTGGTATAAATCTTCTGGGAACCTGAACTCACTTCCACCCAGAACATTTTGCGACCTGATTTCGTACGCATGGAGGCCTTATTGACCTCAAATACCTCATGCAGGTCGGAAATAATTCCACCAAATAGATCAGAGGATGCTTCCTCAATATTTTCCGCGGAAACACAGACAGACAGAACTTCCGACAGTTTCCCACAAGTGTCGGTTTTATCCAGCACGCCAGTATATGTCACAGCTGCATCCTGAATAACCTGAGTGATGCATTGTTCAGCTTTGATGATATACTCCTCCACTGGTTGACCATGGAGGATGTCAACTTTATCACAAGGGAGCACCTTCTGAATACTCACATTCTCCTCTGATGGGCGTGGACTGTTGAAGATAATGCTCTCAGTGACCATGTTAGAGGAGGCGAGAGATGAGTCGAGAAGCAAAGACCTGTATATTATCGAGGTGGACATCTCTGGGTGCTTTATCATAGCAGCCTCCTCCAAAATGGCCGACGGGCCCTGGAGGACGTCAGAGATATCCATGTCCTCAATGGTCTCTACCAGAGACGATAGTAGGTCTCTGGCTGACAGGTTGGTAGGTCTCTGGCTCTCGAGCTCCGTTTTGATTGCTTGACAGACAGTTGCTGCAGCAACAGCAGAGCTACAACACAACTGCTTCAAGGTGGAGTCAGAAATAGATGATGACAGATCTGTCATGGACATGGTGGAGAGTTGACTCTCAGAGACAAAGGGTCTGAGTTTGACAGACACCTGTCTGACCAAGTCCCCAGCAAGAGCTCTCATGTCTATTGCTCCACTAGCTGAGTTGTAGGAGCAGGCACTCTGTGGCCTTGACGGGCTCCTGCTATCCAAAAATCCTGTTATCCCAAAAACCTCAAGTACAAGATCCACAACATCGGATGACACTTCTGTCATTCTGTTGTTGGACAGAAATTGACTTGGATGAATGGTGCCTGCATTCAGAGTCCAGTCGCAAATAGAGTTGTCGGACTGACTCTGGACTAGTGGAACTAGACAGGTTTCACTTGGACCTTGACCAAAGAGTTCTGCCATTTTGAGCAGAACTGATCTTAAGACCTTTGACTTGGAAATGTTCAGCAGTGGGTCGTTGTTGGACAGTCTGGTGGACGGTCTACTAGCCGATCTCTGAACAACTAGGCTTTGTACTTCTGCCGAAATGGCAGTGAGAAAATAGGTCAAGGGGCTGGTCGCTCACCCCTTGTTTCCTCCGTTGGCTTTAGCCTTGAAGATGCTATCTATGATGATGACTATAACCTGTCCAGCCAGAGGACCCAATATGGCCTCAAGGTCCCTCTCTAACTCAAGGGGAGACTTGTGGCCATGCGCAATATGCTCTATGGCATGGGAATACATCTTAGCAGACACCATGCTTAGCATCTCTTGGGCAAACTGCTGACTTGCTGAGTAACTACCAGACAGCGGACCTAGAGTTCCCTGACTGAGACTTCGCATTAGCTCAGCCAATCTGGAGTTGAGAAGGTTCATAACCAACTCTACAATACCCATCATAAACCTGGTGTCCGTTGGTATTTTGACAGGTCTGTATTTCTCCCGTCTACTCCAACTGGACGACAGTACGATGTCACTCTGCGACTGGCCGCTCTGGACCATGTTGAAGACAGAATCCTCAGAGATTCCAAACACAGATCTCAGTGGTGCTGAGTGGGGTCTGTGTCTCATCTCTCTATCACCACCCTCAGGTGAGGAGACATATCGCTCTTCATCCTCACTCAGCAAGGAAGTCATGGACCTGCAGAATGCACAACAGAAATGAATAGTACATGGTAACAAAATACAAAATATGATCCAAGAATTTGGAAGTATCTAAGTAGTATTTCTCACTAAGTGGATCTGGAATGGATATTTGTACTTATAACAAGGGACATGGGAATAATGTTTTTAGAAAGACCTACAAGAAGAGGAGGGGAAAGGGGTAAGTACCTATGAGAGGAGGGGATAGGGGTAAGTACCTGTGAGAGGAGGGGATAGGGGTAGGTACCTGTGAAAGGAGGGGCTAGGGGTAGGTACCTGTGAAAAGAGGGGCTAGGGGTAGGTACCTGTGAGAGGAGGGGATAGGGGTAGGTACCTGTGAGAGGAGGGGATAGGGGTAGCTACCTGTGAGAGGAGGGGAAATGGGTAGATACCTGTGAGAGGAGGGGAAAGGGGTAGGTACCTGTGAGAGGAGGGAAAAGGGGTAGGTACCTGTGAGAGGAGGGGATAGGGGTAGGTACCTGTGAGAGGAGGGGATAGGGGTAGGTACCTGTGAGAGGAGGGGATAGGGGTAGCTACCTGTGAGAGGAGGGGATAGGGGTAGGTACCTGTGAGAGGAGGGAAAAGGGGTAGGTACCTGTGAGAGGAGGGAAAAGGGGTAGGTACCTATGAGAGAAGATGATAGGGGTAAGTACCTGTGAGAGGAGGGGATAGGGTTAGGTACCTATGAGAGGAGGGGATAGGGGTAAGTACCTATGAGAGGAGGGGATAGGGGTAAGTACCTATGAGAGGAGGGGATAGGGTTAGGTACCTATGAGAGGAGGGGATAGGGGTAGGTACCTATGAGAGGAGGGGATAGGGTTAGGTACCTATGAGAGGAGGGGATAGGGGTAGGTACCTGTGAGAGGAGGGGATAGGGTTAGGTACCTATGAGAGGAGGGGATAGGGGTAGGTACCTATGAGAGGAGGGGATAGGGGTAGGTACCTATGAGAGGAGGGGATAGGGTTAGGTACCTATGAGAGGAGGGGATAGAGGTAGGTACCTATGAGAGAAGGGGATAGGGGTAAGTACCTGTGAGAGGAGGGGATAGGGTTAGGTACCTATGAGAGGAGGGGATAGGGGTAGGTACCTATGAGAGGAGGGGAAAGGGGTGGGAGTTCGTGTGCTGCAAGTGGTTCTAGAACTGGTGCGCCTACTGGGTCCTCCACTAAAGCTGAATCTGACGCTGCGGCCAAGAGAAGTCACTTCTCTTGCCTCATTACTTCCTGATCCAGAAGAGCTTGACGAATCAGAGAGCTCTATCTGCATGGTGAGGTCAAGGGCGGGAATAACCACAGTGGATGTAGACTCCATCACCCAATTTGTGATATCCATGCACCTGGCACTAAACTCATGTCTGCTCATCTGAAATGTTAAAAGACCATACAGAGTTAGTTTGTTAACGGAGCTGCACTGCTGCACCATGTGTTCACTCAAGCTAGTCAATTAAAGCAGTGGTTCAGGATGTTCCACAATGCTGGAAAGGGGGGCCTGAGTGAAAAAGTTTGGGAACCTCTGAATTAAAGGTCCTGCACGATTTCCACCAATAAGAGTTTGGAATGTTTGGTCCATCTTACCAACATGAACTACTTTAGAAGTGACTATAACTCACCCCGGCACGCATATTCTCACTCAGCAGATTCCAATGGCTGAAAAGTAAATAAATAAAGGTACGCAATTAAACTACATGACATTACCTCTATTCTCTTAGATTACGTTATGGATGGACCTCTATGGAACTAGGCCACATCCAAACATCCATGATTGGTCATTTGGTCAGTTGAGTCCCTTGTATTTGCCCGAGACTCATCACCTCCTTCTCAAAACCCATTGGACGAGAAGGTCAAAAGGGAGGGCTTTCTCATCCAATGGGTTTTGAGAAGGAGGCGAGAAGAGAGGACGTGAGGAGTATGCAATTGAGATTGTCCCTATGGGTGCGTCCCAAATGGCCCCTATTCCTTAAATACTGAACTATTGTTGACCAAGGCTCTAATAGGGAACATATCTAGGGGATGCATGGGGAAGCCAAAGAGCAACTTACCCATCCTTCATGTCCTGCACAAAGGTGTGTAGGTCTGGGTAGCTTCTCTTTCCCCTGCTGAGGGTGAGGCTGGTCTGGGAGGCTGCAGCCTTGCGGGTCACGCTAGTGAAGGTCACCACTGCAGCCTGATGGGGACGACAGAAAGCAGACTTAGGCTGGAATTCAATCAAATTCGCCATAGCACTGTTAATGCAATGTCTGTTTACGAACTACTGTCTGCATGCACAAACAGAAATGTACACACACACTGTTATCTGGAAGCATTTACCTTTGCCACTCGTTCAGTCTCCTGGGATTGAGATGTCCCGGCTGTTTGTAGATCATCACTCTCCTGCATCACACTCTCTCCTTCGACCTCCAGTGTCAGAGTTGATGTGGCTGTCTTCAGATCAACCTGCTTCAACTCACTCTCACCTTTGGCCTCCTAGATTAGAAGACCTTTACTAGCTCAAGCTTTGAAAATTCATTTGTCATTTTAATCTTCAATGCGTCATTAAAACACAAAACATCATACCTCCTGTGACTGAGATGGGATGAAAACGGCCTGGTCCAACTCACTCTCTCCTTCAACCTCCTGTGACTGAGATGGGATGGCAACGGCCTCGTCCAACTCACCCACTCCTTCAACCTTCTGTGACTGAGGTGGGATGACAACGGCCTCGTCCAACTCACTCTCTCCTTCAACCTCCTGTGACTGAGGTGGGATGACAGCGGCCTCGTCCAACTCACTCTCTCCTTCAACCTCCTGTGACTGAGATGGGATGACAACGGCCTCGTCCAACTCACTCTCTCCTTCAACCTTCTGTGACTGAGGTGGGATGGCAACGGCCTCGTCCAACTCACTCTCTCCTTCAACCTCCTGTGACTGAGGTGGGATGACAACAGTCTCGTCCAACTCAATCTCTCCTTCAACCTTCTGTGACTGAGATGGGATGACAACGGCCTCGTCCAACTCACTCTCTCCTTCAACCTCCTGTGACTGAGACGTGCCATCTGTCTTCAGATCAGCCTCCTGCATCTCAATCTCTCCTTCAGCCTCTAGTGACAGAGTTTGGATATCTGTCTCTAGAACAGCCTCTTCCAACGTGGTCTGTCTCTCAACCTCTCTGTGATCTTTATCAGATCTAGATACAGAAAAAGGAATCTCT
The DNA here is from genome assembly GCF_016432855.1 of Salvelinus namaycush. Lineage (NCBI taxonomy): Eukaryota > Metazoa > Chordata > Actinopteri > Salmoniformes > Salmonidae > Salvelinus > Salvelinus namaycush. The sequence goes on along the minus strand of NW_024061608.1, from coordinate 204,122 downwards.
CTAAGGTCACTATAATGTGCTATAATGTGAGTGTGAGGATGTGTTCCAATTATAGAATTAGAATGAATCATTCTAGAATTAGAATAGAATCACTCGAATTATATGGTTCCAATACTCTGAGATGACTCGGCCTATCCAGAGGTATATACAGTATTTAGAGAATTTGGCAAACTTTTAGAAAGGACTCCATGTTAGCGCCTTTGAGCCTTTCATTTACCCAATAAGTCAATTATAAAATAGATGTTCAGTTACATATTATTGTTTAAAATGTCAATATTGCACATGGGGAGCCAGCTCTCATATGGATATCTTTGATTATACTGTGTCATATAATGTATACATATTGATGTAAATGCAACATAATGCAGATAGATGTCCCATCTCTCTAAATACATGGCTCTGGGCCTACCTCTCCATAGGACCTTTGACCTACTACAGAATCTGTATTTGTAGGCCTATGTGATCCTGTAACCAGTCACAAATGTGTCATTAGTGTAAATCACTTACCTGTCTTCCTTCATAACATCACCGTCATTGATGGGGTCATCCAGGTCTATGAGGGTGAGGTCATTCCCACTGACCTCTGACTCCTGAAAGACAGCACAAAGTCATGTTTGGATGTCACCTACTGTGTCGCCTTTAGCCGTGTTGAAAACAACTGGGAACTCTCTGACTTCCGACTTCAGTGCGTTCAAGACAATCGGGGTAAAAAACTAACTCCGACAGGGAAAAATTGTTTTCAACAGTCATCCAACTTGGATTTCCAAGTCAGAAGCAGCGCGGCTTGGCGTGTCATGTTTCGGAGGACTCCTGACTCGACCTTTACCTTTCCCGAGCCCGTTGGGAAGTTGCAGCGATGAGACTAGATCGTAACTACCAATTGGATATCACAAAAAAATTACTAAGAATTGAATTAAATAAAGTCGGAAACTCTGGCATCTTTTTAGAGCTCCAACTTTCCGACCTAAAGAACATGGAAGTCATGATTTGACCAAGATCACTTGCCTTGAAAGCACCATTAACCCAACACTCATTGTCACATCATAATGCATCATATGCATAGAAATAGAATCACCAGAACATCATGTCAGGTGTACAGTTCAGTTTACCAGTCAAATTGCCATGGTCAGAGGCTCTATCCTTTCTAGTGATTCTATTTCTACGGTCACATCATAATGCATCATATCTATGCTTGTGTCTGAAATAGCACCCTATTTCCAATATAGTGCACTTCTTTTGGCCGGAGCCCTATAGAGTGCCACAGTAATGAGTCAAAATCCCCATAAAACCTAGTAGTCAAACAGGGAAATGGTTCCAATTGTTTTTCCACCATACATTTTCCCCATAGTGGATTTTAGAAACACTTAAAATAAGGGCTGTGTTTCAGGTAGGCTTACCATTTTGATAACTGTGTAAATCTCTCTAGGACAAGGTGACTTTTATCAATGTATTCGCCTGTACTTACCCCCCCAAAATGAAATGCTAATTAGCTGATAATGTGGCTATCATAAAGAATTTCAAATGCCACGATGATCATGCTGATCGAGGCAAAGGTAAGAATCTCTTGACTAACTATCTAATGTTAGCTAAATGTAGTAATTAATAAATTGGCTACATTTCTTTAAATGGACAATTCTGTGAACTGTTTAGTGCAAGTTTTAAATTGACACAATACCTGTTAGCAAAGGTGTCAGCTAGAAATGACGTTTAGGAGCTTGCAGGGATTTGTAGTTTTGCATGTCTACTTTGATGCTAATTAGAAATTTCGAATCTGAGAGTAAATAGAGCCAAATGTATTGCTAAAAGTCACCTTGTCCATGAGAGCTTTACATGGTTATAAAAATGTCACACCACGGTAAACCCACATTAAACACAGCCCTTATTTTATGTGGAAAAACGATTGGAACCATTTCCCTCCCTGTTTGACCGCTAGGTTTTATGGGTATTATGACACCTCCACTGTGGGGCTATATAGACGGGTTGGTTGTTTAGCAACAACACTGGCAAGTAACTGTGGGTAAAATAGACAGGGTAAATAGACAGGGTTCGCTTAGAACGTTGACAACATGTAAACTATATTTAGTCTCTAAATGTTAATTGCAAACAAATACATTTGCATAATGAGCACTTGCTAGCTGAGGTTTAGAGTCATAACAAGATACACGCATTCCGGCCATTGATGAGCGCGCATGTTTTTCGTGACGTCAGCCAACCAGTGTATGGATCATGGTCAAAAGTAGTGCACTAGCCTACATAGGGAATAGGGTGCCATTTAGGACAGAAATGTGAAGGTGGTGTCATAATAACCTTTGACCCTAGTCCCCCATTTGACCCACAACAGATTCTACTGTACCTTTAGCCAACTCTCATGACTCCCTGGCCATAGACTTTGTAGTTTGATGTTACAGAATGAATAGAACATCATTTCATTTATTTAACAATATTTAATCCACAGTAATTAATATAAATGGGGATTTAAAAATAATTATAAACTGGGTGGATCGAGACCTGAATGCTGATTGGCTGAAAGCCGTGGTATATCAGACTACTGTATACCATGGGTATGACAAAACATGTATTTTTTACTGCTCTAATTATGTTGGTAACCAGTTTATAATAGCAATAAGGCACCTCGGGGATTCGTGAAATATGGGCTTTGTCCTAGCTTGCACTTCGGGTTGCGTCGTGCGTAAGAACAGCCCTAGCCGTGGTATATTGACCAAATACCACAACCCCTTGGGCCTTATTGCTTAAATAACATGCCTACCTTGAACTCTTTATTCTCCATGTCCTTGCAAAATCAGTACATTTCCTTGCCAAAATGCACGCTCCTCCAGCACTAGCGAGAATCACTGAACTGCTCCCGCGGTTTCTCATCAGTTTCAACGTTTATCAGTGATGACGTAACAATGCTGTACAGATTTGACGCACTTCCAATCTCGTGCTGATGCAACGCTCTGTGCGGTTGTAAATTCACGCATGGAAATCCTGCGAGTTGTAAACAAATGTAGGCTACGATTGCCCTTAAAAATGTAATGTTGTGGACGCAATGCAAAATGAAATAAAATAAATTACCCACACCGATAACCCAGAGTTCATCATTAAATAACATTGATTACTCATAAAATATACAGCAAACTTCAGATACTGAAAGAATTCATGGGAGTTTCGTGCTAGTTTCATCCGTTTAAAAGAATGATAATGACACGAAAAAACCTGTCAACCTCTTGTTGCTGATTTGGTGAACATAGCAAATGTATTGCACATATTTCCAGTTAAAATGATTTTCAAAAAGAGACAAAAACGGGGATTTGAACAAGGATTGAGTGGTTTCATTTTTTGAAGAAGTTAAAGCAAGCAAAACCTGTTAAAAAAACATTGATTATAAGACCAAAGACAAATAATATAGATATTTATTTTCCAGAAGAAGACAATCTAATTGCTGCTGTCCTACCATTGGTTTACAGTGTTTCTCCTCTCCAAGGGAGACATGTTTTCCACCTCACATGCCTCGGGATAGTATCAGTGCTTTTCACAAACGTTGTAGTACTTAGTGTGCATCATTGTTTTCGCTCATACAGGTGCCCCTACTCTCCTAACCACCCCTCAGTAACTAACGAAGGCATAAAATGATGACAAAACTATCACAAGAAAGAATACATTAACTAATCATTTACTTTCAAAAATACTTTCTAGAGGCCAAAGGACAGGTAGGTTTAATAACACAAATGTAATATGTCCCATCAAAAAGTCCTGTTGCTCACATACCGGTATGCAAAACCAGCATCCCAAATGGCACCCTATTTCCTTTAGAGTGCACTGCTTTTGACCAGACCACTATGGGCCCTGTTCAACAGTAGTTTACTATTCAGTATAGGGAATAGGGTTCCATTTGGGATCATCAAATCTTTACAATTACTCATGAGAGCAAGTACTACGATTTGTTGATTCCCACAGAGCTTAAGACATGAATGATTTTATTAAAATGTTTGTTCATAAAAAATGTATGATTTCCCCTCCTCCCACATGGATTACAGACAAGAGGCTAGGTGCGTTCTGACTGTCTTTGTGTGCGGATAAACAAGACAATCACTCTCATGAAAAATGCTTCTTCCACATCTATTGGTCCCTGTCTGTTTTGCTCTCAGTGAGGTGCTAAAATCCCCTTGGACTACAGGTTATTGCCATCATAAGGTGTGTGTCTGTCTGTTGGCCGGACACTTTCTACCGTTTAGGACCTTTGTGGGTAAAGGTAAAGATGGGGTATAGAAGCAGCAGTTCCTCTGAAGTCCAGTATCTGCTGGAAGGACACCTGGTGGTATGAGAGGATGAGTGTGGGCCAGCCAGCCTGTTGTGCCTCCCCCTCTCCCTCCCTCCTTTTCTCTCTCTCTCAGTCTGAGGGACTCTTAAGGCTCCTGTGCGGACTGTCTCGGTTCGTGCCCTCCCGAAGCTGGCTGTGGTGATTTAAGACACGCTATGTTAATGAGTGTATTTGTTTGTGGCCGCCTAGGAGGAAGGGAGGGGAGACATGAATGGATTTGAATAATTCATAATCAATTAAATAATAAGGAATCATAATAGATATATTTGGGCATAATTTATATTCCATGCTAGATGCCACACCAAAGCCATCCCTAGTAGTTCAATGGCCCCATCCCTAGATCAGAACAAGCCTCCCCCTCTCTTTCTGTGTGTGAGCGTGTACATCCAGCTCTCCTCACTACCCTTCTGTGTAGAGCTGTTCTGTGCCATTTGTCTTTGGCTTCTACGCTGGCTCCCTTGTTGAGCAGTGAGTACACACAGTCTGTGTGTCCGCTCAGCACCGACAGCATCAGAGGGGTTCTGATACACAAGACAACAGGTCATATTACAAACTGGTAATAACCAGGCTGAGTCCCAAAGGGCAACCTATTCCCTATATCGTACACTACTTTTGACCTGAGCCCACAGGGCTTTGGTTTAAAGTAGTGCACCACGTAAGGTATAGGTTGCCATTTGGGATGCATCCCTAGTGTCAAAATCTCTTTATTTCAGGAATTGTATCCAAAACCCAAATGACTTACTGTCTATTCCCGTCTTGAACGTCCACTGCACTCTGGAGGTCAGCATTTCCAATCAGCAAACGCAAACACTCCGAATGACCGTTGGTAGCTAGAGGAAGATAAACAGAGAGGATATAAGAATGTCAGATGATTGACCTTCAGTAGCTAGAGGAGGATAAACAGAGAGGATATAAGAATGTCAGATGATTGACCATTGGTAGCTAGAGGATAAACAGAGAGGATATAAGAATGTCAGATGATTGACCGTTGGTAGCTGGAGGAGGATAAACAGAGAGGATATAAGAATGTCAGATGATTGACCGTTGGTAGCTGGAGGAGGATAAACAGAGAGGATATAAGACTGTCAGATGATTGACCGTTGGTAGCTAGAGGATAAACAGAGAGGATATAAGAATGTCAGATGATTGACAGTTGGTAGCTGGAGGAGGATAAACAGAGAGGATATAAGAATGTGAGATGATTGACCGTTGGTAGCTAGAGGAGGATAAACAGAGAGGACATAAGAATGTCAGATGATTGACCGTTGGTAGCTAGAGGAGGATAAACAGAGAGGATATAAGAATGTCAGATGATTGACAGTTGGTAGCTAGAGGAGCATAAACAGAGAGGATATAAGAATGTGGGATGATTGACCGTTGGTAGCTAGAGGAGCATAAACAGAGAGGATATAAGAATGTGAGATGATTGACCCTTGGTAGCTGGAGGAGGATAAACAGAGAGGATATGAGCAGATTGCTGGATGACTATAACCTTCACATGAACAGACAGATTTGTAGAACAGTGGTGTTGGTAGATGACATCCTCATGATGTTAACACAGCAGATAATAAAGAATTTTGGGGCTGAGGCCATCGAAGCCTGTCACCTGCTAGCGGTGTACCTGGCTCTGGATAGAAGTCTCCCCTGTGCACTGATCTAGGATCAGCTTACCCTCCCTAGATCCTCAATCATTAGTGGAGAACATGACAAAAAATGACCTTAGATCAGTGTCTAGTGGGCATGTTCACACTATACCATGTAACATCCCTAGAGTGGACATTGTCGTCCTAGCAACATGACCAAACAAATGGCCATCTTGGTCAGGAAAACTTTTTAATTACAGAAGCTCTATGTGATATCCTATGTGTACCTGCAGCGTGAATGGGGGTCCTCTTCAGGGTGAAGTCTTTAACCAGGATGGAGGCTCCCTGGTTGATGAGGACGTCAACACACTCCACATGGCTTTTTAAGGCAGACAGGTACCTCACGTCTAGATCCAGCAGAGACTGAACCAGGACCTCCATAGCATGGTGGTGGCCGTGGTACGCCTGAATAGAAACACAAACACAGTCTCAAGCAAAGTCCAGTGGTACGCCTGAATAGATATACACTCTTAATATAATCAATGTCCTATAGTAGACCAGTGGTACGCCTGAACAGAAATACAGTGCTAGACCTCTAAAGTAGACCAGAGTCTTTCAATCGGGAGCCCATTTTTGCTCCCGCCCAGCATCAACATCTGAGGTCCCTGCCAAGCGTGGGATTGAGAAACAAACACTCTACTTCTCCTCTGAGGTTGATTAACTCAAATGGCAAAATAAGGAAACCATCATCACTCTGTAGAATATGCATGTATTTCACACTAATCAGGAATAGATAGGAATTTGGTGTGTGAGTCTGTCTGGACAGTCAACTTCCTGTGGAAAATCAACACCATGCCTGCATCCCAGATAGCACCCTATTCCCTATGTAGTTAACTACTTTTGATCAGGGCCTATAAGGATCTGGTCAAAAGTAGTGTACTAAATAGGGAATAGGGTGCCATTTGTAATATGGAGACCACTACAGGAGCAGGTAGGCTTTACTCACAGCGAGGTGTAGAGGGCTGATGGGAGCTCTGACATCAAAGTCGTTTAGCATGTCTGTCCCTGAGGTTTCAATTAGTTGAGGAAAGACAAGGACGGCCAGTTCAGACTTGTAACATATTTACTTGGAAGGTTAGTCTAGTAGCATGTGAAACATGGTAAATCTCAGTGACCAGCCCCTGCAGACATACTGGGGTGTTGCATCCATACCTTAAACAAGCAAGTGTGAGAAAGTTACCAACTGGCACTTACATCTAAAGGTGTTTCACTTGCAATCTGGAAAAAGAACAGCAAGAGTGACAATGCGTCCACGACAAACATGCAGCCACACCTTAAAACCTACTGTTGGGTTCTGAGAATATGAAATATACTAATTCATGTCACAGAGCTTAATGTACACTGCTCAAAAAAATAAAGGGAACACTTAAACACAATGTAACTCCAAGTCAATCACACTTCTGTGAAATCAAACTGTCCACTTAGGAAGCAACACTGACAATAAATTTCACATGCTGTTTTGCAAATGGAATAGACAAAAGGTGGAAATTATAGGCAATTAGCAAGACACCCCCAATAAAGGAGTGATTCTGCAGGTGGTGACCACAGACCACTTCTCAGTTCCTATGCTTCCTGGCTTTCCTGGCTGATGTTTTGGTCACTTTTGAATGCTGGCGGTGCTTTCACTCTAGTGGTAGCATGAGACGGAGTCTACAACCCACACAAGTGGCTCAGGTAGTGCAGCTCATCCAGGATGGCACATCAATGCGAGCTGTGGAAAGAAGGTTTGCTGTGTCTGTCAGCGTAGTGTCCAGAGCATGGAGGCGCTACCAGGAGACAGGCCAGTACATCAGGAGACGTGGAGGAGGCCGTAGGAGGGCAACAACCCAGCAGCAGGACTGCTACCTCCGCCTTTGTGCAAGGAGGAGCACTGCCAGAGCCCTGCAAAATGACCTCCAGCAGGCCATATTGGGGGTGTCTTGCTAATTGCCTATAATTTCCACCTTTTGTCTATTCCATTTGCACAACAGCATGTGAAATTTATTGTCAATCAGTGTTGCTTCCTAAGTGGACAGTTTGATTTCACAGAAGTGTGATTGACTTGGAGTTACATTGTGTTTAAGTGTTCCCTTTATTTTTTTGAGCAGTGTATAACGTTTACATTATGTCAGGATATGTTATTGTTAGCCATCTGGGATCCTCTGGGATTTTTTGTTTATTTCACCTTTATTTAACCAGGTAAGCTAGTTGAGAACAAGTTCTCATTTACAACTGCGACCTGGCCAAGAGAAAGCAAAGCAGTGCGACACAAACAACACAGAGTTACACATGGAATAAACAAGCGTACAGTCAATAACACAATAGAAAAAAAGAAAGTCTATACAGGTGTGCAAATGGCGTGAGGAGGTAAGGCAATAAATAGGCCATAGTTTCAAAGTAAGAAACATTTTGCAGACTAACACTGGAGTGATAGATGAGCAGATGATTATGAGCAGATGATGATGTGCAAGTAGTGATACTGGTGTGCAAAAGAGCAGAAAAGTAAATAAAAACAATATGGGGATGAGGTGGGTAGATTGGGGTGGGCTATTTACAGATGAACTATATATATGTCATGACTGTCCTGATCAGGTGTAACGTTCGTCTTGTGGTGAATGAACGGACCAAGGCGCAGCGGGTGATGAATACATACTGATTTATTAAATGAAAGACGAAACACTAAAATGAACACTAGAACAAACTACAAAACAATAAACGAAGGCAACAGACCTGAAACAAACGAACTTACATATAGACGAAGAACGCACGAACAGGAACAGACTACCTAAAATGAACGAACAAACGAAACAGTCCCATGTGGAATACACAGACACAGGAACAATCACCCACAAACAAACAGTGAGAACAACCTACCTTAATATGGTTCTCAATCAGAGGAAACGTCAAACACCTGCCTCTAATTGAGAACCATACCAGGCAACACATTAACCCAACATAGAAAACACATAACATAGACTACCCACCCCAACTCACGCCCTGACCAACTAAACACATACAAAACAACAGAAAACAGGTCAGGAATGTGACAGAACCCCCCCCCCTCAAGGTGCGAACTCCGGGCGCACCCCTAAAACTCAAGGGGAGGGTCTGGGTGGGCATCTGTCCGAGGTGGCGGCTCCGGCGGTGGACGAGGACACCACTCCACCATTGTCTTTGTCCCCCTCCTTAGCGTCCCTTGAGTGGCGACCCTCGCCCCCGACCATGGTCCAAGAACCCTCACCAAGGCCCCTCCTAAATAGAGGAGACAACTCAGGACAGAGAGGTAGCTCAGGACAGAGAGGTAGCTCAGAACAGAGAGGTAGCTCAGAACAGAGAGGTAGCTCAGGACAGAGAGGTAGCTCAGGACAGAGAGGTAGCTCCGGACAGAGAGATCGCTCCGGACAGAGAGGTAGCTTAGGACAGAGGGACAACTCTGGACTAATGGCAGCTCCGGACTGAATGGCAGCTCCGGACTGAGTGGCAGCTCCGGACTGAGTGGCAGCTCCGGACTGAAGGGCAGCTCATGACTGGAGGGCAGCTCATGACTGGAGGGCAGCTCATGACTGTAGGGCAGCTCATGACTGTAGGGCAGCTCATGACTGTAGGGCAGCTCATGACTGGAGGGCAGCTCATGACTGTAGGGCAGCTCATGACTGTAAGGCAGCTCATGACTGGAGGGCAGCTCTGGCAGCTCCTGACTGGCTGGCGGCTCTGGCAGCTCCTGACTGGCTGGCGGCTCTGGCAGCTCCTGACTGGCTGGCGGCTCTGGCAGCTCCTGACTGGCTGGCGGCTCTGGCAGCTCCTGACTGGCTGGCGGCTCTGGCAGCTCCTGACTGGCTGGCGGCTCTGGCAGCTCCTGACTGACGGACGGCTCTAGCGGCTCCTGACTGACGGACGGCTCTAATGGCTCGGGACAGACGGGCGGCTCTAATGGCTCGTGGCAGACGGGCGGCTCTAATGGCTCGTGGCAGACGGATGGCTCAGACGGCGCTGGGCAGATGGATGGCTCAGACGGCGCTGGGCAGACGGATGGCTCAGACGGCGCTGGGCAGACGGATGGCTCAGATGGCGCTGGGCAGACGGATGGCTCAGACGGCGCTGGACAGACGGATGGCTCAGACGGCGCTGGGCAGACAGATGGCTCAGACGGTGCTGGGCAGACGGATGGCTCAGACGGCGCTGGGCAGACAGATGGCTCAGACGGTGCTGGGCAGACGAGCAGTGCAGGCGGCGTTGGGCAGACGAGCAGTGCAGGCGGCGTTGGGCAGACGGCCGACTCTGACCTGCTGAGGCGCACAGTAGGCCTGGTGCGTGGTGCCGGAACTGGTGGTACCGGACTGGAGACACGCACCTCAAGGCTAGTGCGGGGAGCAGGAACAGGGCACACTGGACTCTCAAAGCGCACTATAGGCCTGGTGCGTGGTACCGGCACTGGTGGTACCGGGCTGAGGGCACGCACCTTATGGCGAGTACGGGGAGAAGGAACAGTGCGTACAGGGCTCTGGAGACGCACAGGAGGCTTGATGCGTGGTGCCGGAACTGGAGGCACTGAGCTGGAGACACGCACCACAGGGAGAGTGCGTGGAGGAGGAACAGGGCTCTGGAGACGCACAGGAAACCTGGTGCGTGGTGTAGGCACTGGTGGTACCGGGCTGGAGCGGGGAGGTGGCGCCGGAAATACCGGACCGTGCAGGCGTACTGGCTCCCTTGAGCACTGAGCCTGCCCAACCTTACCTGGTTGTATGCTCCCCGTCGCCCGACCAGTGCGGGGAGGTGGAATAACCCGCACCGGGCTATGTAGGCAAACCGGGGACACCATGCGTAAGGCTGGTGCCATGTAAGCCGGCCCGAGGAGACTTACTGGAGGCCAGATATGTAGAGCCGGCTTCATGGCACTTGGCTCAATGCTCAATCTAGCCCGGCCGATACGAGGAGCTGGTATGTACCGCACCGGGCTATGCACACGTACAGGAGACACCATGCGCTCTCCTGCTTAACACGGTGTCTGCCCGTACTCTCGCTCTCCACGGTAAGTACAGGGAGTATGCGCAGGTCTCCTACCTGACTTCGCCACACTCCCTTTTAGCCACCCCCCAAGAAATTTTTGGGTGAGCCTCTCGGGCTTCCAGCCGCTCTGCCTTGCTAGCGCCTCATAATGCCGCCTCTCCGCTTTAGATGCCTCCAGCTCCGCTTTTGGGCGGCGACACTCCTCTGGCTCTGCCCAGGGTCCTTCTCCGTCCAGAATCTCCTCCCATGTCCATTCCTCCTTGAACCACTGCTGCTGTCGCTGCTGCCCGTTAACCCGCTGCTTGATCCGGGTTTGGTGGGTGATTCTGTAACGTTCGTCTTGTGGTGAATGAACGGACCAAGGCGCAGCGGGTGATGAATACATACTGATTTATTAAATGAAAGACGAAACACTAAAATGAACACTAGAACAAACTACAAAACAATAAACGAAGGCAACAGACCTGAAACAAACGAACTTACATATATACGAAGAACGCACGAACAGGAACAGACTACCTAAAACGAACGAACAAACGAAACAGTCCCATGTGGAATACACAGACACAGGAACAATCACCCACAAACAAACAGTGAGAACAACCTACCTTAATATGGTTCTCAATCAGAGGAAACGTCAAACACCTGCCTCTAATTGAGAACCATACCAGGCAACACATTAACCCAACATAGAAAACACATAACATAGACTACCCACCCCAACTCACGCCCTGACCAACTAAACACATACAAAACAACAGAAAACAGGTCAGGAACGTGACATCAGGTCAGGTTACAGGAGACCACAACCCTACAGATTATCTCTCAACCCCAACAGATGAGGAGAGATCTAGGGGTCTGAAGATGTGGGGGTTTTATGACCCCTCACACCCATGGTAATTCTGAGGCCACAGAAAATATTCCCTCTCACTATGTGGAGAACCAGCCTCAGAACTTTAAACATGCAATAAAGGGACTTTGGAACAATGGTTTCCGTCAACTACAATGGTGGTCATGATGATAGATGGAATATCAAAATGTATGCATTTTTGTTTTGTTATTAAAGGTTAATAGATGACGTTATTATGAAAACATTGTAACGTTAAGAGTTTTCCTCGTATATGCTTGATGTTTATACATTGTACGTTGTGTGGAAAATGTCCAAATCAAAGAGAATGTTTCGGTAAAGATGAAATGTGAAGTTAGTTGTCTAAAATTGGATTTGAGTAAAATCTATACCTTGCCCTTTAAACTTGGTACGCCCAGAGAATTGCCCTGAAGGCGGTTACGCCCACTTCTGACCCGAGGGTATAAAACCTGTGAGTGCAGAATTAACAGATTAGACTAAGTGACCCGAGCTGCAGCCAAAGGTCTAAAAGGTCAACGAACCCAAAACGCAACAAGTTTGAAGACAAAGAAATCTTTTCTACCCAAGCTACAGATGAGTAGCGGTGTCTAAGCAGGTGAATTCAAGCCGAACCACCTAGCCTCCACTCCCCATCGAATCGTGGTATCTACCCTCTTTCATCTTTACGCTGTGAGCTCTGAGCTACAGAGCTATCTGTCCTCCGAAGACCCCTTCCAGAGCAAGGACAAGTGAACAGGCCAGTAAGCCAAAGGACACGGACATCGTGAGGACACCTAGAGAGGTGCGCAGGAGCAGTGCGTCATTGAGCAGCTTGAACGGTCCACGCGGGAAAATCCACGGAGACCTTCCACAAGTAATTACATCATTATATTCTGACTCATAACAGCGGCAGTTTGGGGCAAGGCTAGGGTTAGAATGAGCATAGCTGACAATTTCCCCAAAATGTATATTTATCTCGTGTACTTTCTCTCTTTCTCTCTCTTTTAAATCCCCATTTTGGGTAACACGCGCCCTAGTGTGTTGGCCCGTTATACTAAGTTCTAATCAATAGCCTAGAATGTGTTTTTGTGTGTGTGTATCTTTTATCATCAATTTAGCTTTTTAGTAAATAAACATTCAACTAAGATTGGTGTGGTGCGAATTCATTAGTGAGACCCGGGTCCGTGCAGAATCCCGGGCTATACGACGTTCAGAACGAGATTGATAGAGGCAACTGGTTAATTAGCGGCTGTGGTAAAATCGATATTCTGATATTCTTTGAGTTAATTTGGGAAATAGAAACTCAATAAAAACTAGTTTTCCCATGGTGCCCCAGGTTAATGAGTTAATAATTACTTGATTCAGTTAATCACGTAATTAGAAACTTGTAATCATTCGATGAGCAACAGTCGTCACATTAACTAATACAACGTCACAACATATAGCTGCAGTGATCGGTTAGCTGCTCAGATAGCTGATATTTAAAGTTAGTGAGTGAAATGTAAGTCTCCAGCTTCAGCGATTTTTGCAATTCGTTCCAGTCACTGGCAGCAGAGAACTGGAAGGAAAGGCGGCCAAAAGAGGTGTTGGCTTTGGGGATAACCAGTGAGATATACCTGCTGGAGCGCGTGCTACGGGTGGGTGTTGTTATCGTGACCAGTGAGCTGAGATAAGGCGGAGCTTTACCTAGCATAGACTTATAGATGACCTGGAGCCAGTGGGTCTGGCGACGAATATGTAGCGAGGGCCAGCCGACAAGAGCATACAGGTCGTAGTGGTGGGTGGTATAAGGGGCTTTGGTAACAACACGGATGGCTCTGTGATAGACTGCATCCAGTTTGCTGAGTAGAGTATTGGAAGCTATTTTGTAGATGACATCGCCAAAGTCGAGGATTGGTAGGATAGTCAGTTTTACTAGGGTAAGTTTGGCGGCGTGAGTGAAGGAGGCTTTGTTGCGAAATAGAAAGCTGTTTCTAGATTTGATTTTGGATTGGAGATGTTTGATATGAGTCTGGAAGGAGAGTTTACAGTCTAGCCAAACACCTAGGTATTTGTAGTTGTCCACGTATTCTAGGTCAGAACCGTCCAGAGTAGTGATGCTGGGCGGGCGGGTGCGGGCAGCGAAATTTTGAAAAGCATGCATTTGGTTTTACTAGCGTTTAAGAGCAGTTGGAGGCCACAGGAAGGAGCGTTGTATGGCATTGAAGCTCGTTTGGAGGTTAGTTAACACAGTGTCCAAAGAAGGGCCAGATGTATACAGAATGCTGTCGTCTGCGTAGAGGTGGATCAGGGAATCACACGCAGCAAGAGTGACATCGTTGATATATACAGAGAAAAGTGTCGGCCCGAGAATTGAACCCTGTGGTACTCCCATAGAGACTGCCAGAGGTCCGGACAACAGGCCTTCCAATTTGACACACTGAACTCTGTCTGCGAAGTAGTTGGTGAACCAGGCGAGACAGTCATTTGAGAAACCAAGGCTGTTGAGTCTGCCGATAAGAATACGGTGATTGACAGAGTCGAAAGCCTTGGCCAGGTCGATGAAGACGGCTGCACAGTACTGTCTTTTATCGATGGCGGTTATGATATCGTTTAGTACCTTGAGCGTGGCTGAGGTGCACCCATGACCAGCTCGGAAACTGGATTGCACAGCGGAGAAGGTACGGTGGGATTCGAAATGGTCAGTGATCTGTTTATTAACTTGGCTTTCGAAGACTTTAGAAAGGCAGAGCAGGATGGATATAGGTCTATAACAGTTTGGGTCTAGAGTGTCACCCCCTTTGAAGAGGGGGATGACCGCGGCAGCTTTCCAATCTTTAGGGATCTCGGACGATACGAAAGAGAGGTTGAACAGACTGGTAATGGGGGTTGCAACAATGGCGGCGGATAATTTTAGAAAGAGAAGGTCCAGATTATCTAGCCCAGCTGATTTGTACGGGTCCAGTTTTTGTAGCTCTTTCAGAACATCTGCTACCTGGATTTGGGTGAAGGAGAAGCTGGGGAGGCTCGGGCAAGTAGCTGCGGGGTGTGCGGAGCTGTTGGCCGGAGTTGGGGTAGCCAGGAAGAAAACATGGCCAGCCGTAGAGAAATGCTTATTGAAATGTTCGATTATCATGGATTTATCGGTGGTGACCGTGTTACCTAGCCTCAATGCAGTGGGCAGCTGGGAGGAGGTGCTCTTGTTCTCCATGGACTTTACAGTGTCCCAAAACTTTTTGGAGTTAGAGCTACACTGTGCAAATTTCTGGTTGAAAAATCTACCAGACACAGTCTGGTACCAATCAACATGACAGCCTTGAGTTGGGGAGGAGTGAGCACTTTGAGGTAGCGGTCAGGTCAGATGAAGTGAGGAAGAACAGATATCACAAAGGTTCTGTCTAGCAACAGAGATGCATTGGCTGTTCAGAGGTGTAGGAGTAGACTCAGCATAGGAGAAAGGATTAAATATCAGTGCTTGTGTGAATATGTTTTTTGTCTAATGCAGCTGTCTTGACCCTCTGGGAAGAATAAACTTGGTTTAAGCTTTCATAGTGTCCGTCGAGTTTTTACTCTGAGAATTAGAACCTAACAGTTGGCACTGCGAGCAGGGTTCACCACGATTTGCAGTCGAACTAGAGATTCTGAATCAGTGAAACAGAAACAAGGTAGGCACAGTTCCTACACCTGTTATCACTAATTCTGACATCTTGGGGAGATGAGAGTCGTACGCTGAACCAATTATAGGGTACGGACCTAGAAAGCCTGAGCTTATTCAGTAGTCCCATTGTAATTATGACCGGTCGTAGCTTTGTGGTATATGGTAAGTCCTGGAAGGTAAACCACAACAGGTTGATACCTGCAAAGGGTAAGTCCTAGGGGGTAAGACCCGGGTGGGGTTGGTTACCTGCTAATACCTGTAACGAGTGGGTGAAAGTCTCAGCCGCAGTGGACATGCGGCAGGAGAGTGGGTGTGGATGGATAAAATGACATGCTTGTGTACTAGGATAAAAAGTTGCCATTCAGGGTTAGAAGAAAAGCATTAAGATACTCGAACGCTGTTGGATTTGGTTGTATTAGCAATAAAGAGAGCAATAAAGAGAGGTTGGTTTTATGCCCTGTTAAGGTGGGGAACCATGACAGATTATGTGGAAATAGGAAGACAAGTGTGAATCATTTTGGTAATGTGTGTTATCAACAACAGTGATATTTGAACAGATTGGAGATGACTATCCATAACAATGAAATCCTTCATACAGTGAGGTTAGGGTAGGTTACCATGCTTGTCCTGAACCACAGCTGTAGACACAGCCTCCTCTAGGTCCTCAGACACTAGCTTGGAGATCCGTTACAGGATGTCTGTCACCCCACTGAGCCCCTATTGCAGGTTAGGGGTCACATCCACTTGAATGTCCTTCATATGACGAACCTCCTACAGAGCAAATGAGGAAAATATGATATATTATGATTTATGTTAGTAACAATACAATATGGGAATTTTATCCCAAAGCTACCTACAGCTAACATATATATTTATGTATGTGATCTATGTAAATAAAGGAATATAACACAGCTGTAAAACTGTGAAGGACTATATGGTGGAGGCCTACCCATTTCCCAGGAGCATTGTAAAAAGTGGATTTGGGTACAGTGTTTATTTCCCCCTAATATCTTTGAAGATTACACCTAAAATAATTAGGCCTACTTCTTTCTACTGCTGAGCTGAGACCATTAGGGTTAAACATTACAGATATAAATGCAATATATGGAGTAGAAAAGATTGCCTGCACAACATACGTTCTACATGGTCTATTTCTATCTGAATGTAACACCTCAATCAAGCATGTTAATTGATCGTTAAGTCATGTTTGTCAGGTAAAAGGTCATTAGTGGCCTATATAAGCCTCATACAGGCCATGTGAAGACATTACCTGTTGATAACACAGACTATTTTCATGATCATGGGAGGTGTGAGAGAATTGCTGCTCTTTGTGGTGACTGTGGGGGTTGTGAAAGGTTGGTTCACTAATGTTTTATTTGGATTGAAGGGATTTGGTTGGGAAATAATCTCAACTTTATCAGTTGGAGATTAAAATTTGACTGTTTGTTCCGCATTGGTCGTCTGCTATTATTAATATATGTAGCTATTTTGTGTCAACTCAACTTCTGTCAACACTTTCTCCTCAGTTTCTTGTTACCCTGTTGGAAAGTCCCAGAAGCTAGAGCAAGTCTCTCTGCAGAGGAGACTTGGAGGTAAGTGTTTCTTTCCACAACCCTTCTAGCTTTGTACTGTGTCTATGGTGCTGCTGTGTTTGACACTCATTCAACACCATAGAGTAACTCAGTTGTCTAAATAATGTTGTCAAACCCTTTGATTTGGTCATTTTGCTTGTGTACCTTAACCTACGTTTTTCAGAGCTGTCATCAAATGACGTCTCCATTGTGCATGCCCTGGCCTTGCTCCGATCCATAGGGTCTGACGCTAAACAAGACAGAGAAGGTACGGCCTGAAACATATACTTTTAAATCTGTGTTGGGTTCATGTTGCTCAACATTCTAATGGCAATTTGGCCTAGACCGTGTAGAACAGCTGTGTTGCTGTAGAATACCCAACTGTTCCTTTATGTTTTCTCTCTAGAGTATTTCGAGACTAATGAAGTAGAATCCCAAGCTTCTCCAAACCACGGTAGCTCTACGGCAAATGATGCCCTGTCCTCTGACGACGCTACCTCTGAAGCTGCCACTGGCCCGTCTGACGACGCTACCTCTGAAGCTGCCACTGGCCCGTCTGACGACGCTACCTCTGAAGCTGCCACTGGCCCGTCTGACGACGCTACCTCTGAAGCTGCCACTGGCCCGTCTGACGACGCTACCTCTGAAGCTGCCACTGGCCCGTCTGACGACGCTACCTCTGAAGCTGCCACTGGCCCGTCTGACGACGCTGCCACTGTCCCGTCTGACGACGCTACCTCTGAAGCTGCCACTGGCCCGTCTGACGACGCTACCTATGAAGCTGCCACTGGCCCGTCTGACGACGCTACCTCTGAAGCTGCCACTGGCCCGTCTGACGACGCTGCCACTGGCCCGTCTGACGACGCTACCTCTGGCCCGTCTGACGACGCTACCTCTGAAGCTGCCACTGGCCCGTCTGACGACGCTACCTCTGAAGCTGCCACTGGCCCGTCTGACGACGCTACCTCTGAAGCTGCCACTGGCCCGTCTGACGACGCTACCTCTGAAGCTGCCACTGGCCCGTCTGACGACGCTACCTCTGAAGCTGCCACTGGCCCGTCTGACGACGCTACCTCTGAAGCTGCCACTGGCCCGTCTGACGACGCTACCTCTGAAGCTGCCACTGGCCCGTCTGACGACGCTACCTCTGAAGCTGCCACTGGCCCGTCTGACGACGCTACCTCTGAAGCTGCCACTGGCCCGTCTGACGACGCTACCTCTGAAGCTGCCACTGGCCCGTCTGACGACGCTACCTCTGAAGCTGCCACTGGCCCGTCTGACGACGCTACCTCTGAAGCTGCCACTGGCCCGTCTGACGACGCTACCTCTGAAGCTGCCACTGGCCCGTCTGACGACGCTAACCTCTGAAGCTGCCACTGGCCCGTCTGACGACGCTACCTCTGAAGCTGCCACTGGCCCGTCTGACGACGCTACCTCTGAAGCTGCCACTGGCCCGTCTGACGACGCTACCTCTGAAGCTGCCACTGTCCCGTCTGACGACGCTACCTCTGAAGCTGCCACTGTCCCGTCTGACGACGCTACCTCTGAAGCTGCCACTGGCCCGTCTGACGACGCTACCTCTGAAGCTGCCACTGGCCCGTCTGACGACGCTACCTCTGAAGCTGCCACTGGCCCGTCTGACGACGCTACCTCTGAAGCTGCCACTGGCCAGTCTGACGACGCTGCCACTGGCCCGTCTGACGACGCTACCTCTGAAGCTGCCACTGGCCCGTCTGACGACGCTACCTCTGAAGCTGCCACTGGCCCGTCTGACGACGCTACCTCTGAAGCTGCCACTGGCCCGTCTGACGACGCTACCTCTGAAGCTGCCACTGGCCCGTCTGACGACGCTACCTCTGAAGCTGCCACTGGCCCGTCTGACGACGCTACCTCTGAAGCTGCCACTGGCCCGTCTGACGACGCTACCTCTGAAGCTGCCACTGGCCCGTCTGACGACGCTACCTCTGAAGCTGCCACTGGCCCGTCTGACGACGCTACCTCTGAAGCTGCCACTGGCCCGTCTGACGACGCTACCTCTGAAGCTGCCACTGGCCCGTCTGACGACGCTACCTCTGAAGCTGCCACTGGCCCGTCTGACGACGCTACCTCTGAAGCTGCCACTGGCCCGTCTGACGACGCTACCTCTGAAGCTGCCACTGGCCCGTCTGACGACGCTACCTCTGAAGCTGCCACTGGCCCGTCTGACGACGCTACCTCTGAAGCTGCGACCGGCCAGTCTGACGACGCTACCTCTGAAGCTGCGACCGGCCAGTCTGACGACGCTACCTCTGAAGCTGCGACCGGCCAGTCTGACGACGCTACCTCTGAAGCTGCGACCGGCCAGTCTGACGACGCTACCTCTGAAGCTGCGACCGGCCAGTCTGACGACGCTACCTCTGAAGCTGCGACCGGCCAGTCTGACGACGCTACCTCTGAAGCTGCGACCGGCCAGTCTGACGACGCTACCTCTGAAGCTGCGACCGGCCAGTCTGACGACGCTACCTCTGAAGCTGCGACCGGCCAGTCTGACGACGCTACCTCTGAAGCTGCGACCGGCCAGTCTGACGACGCTACCTCTGAAGCTGCGACCGGCCAGTCTGACGACGCTACCTCTGAAGCTGCGACCGGCCAGTCTGACGACGCTACCTCTGAAGCTGCGACCGGCCAGTCTGACCATGCAATTGAGGAACTGTTGACTTCTGCTTCTCCCCCGTTGACCACAAACATGGATATCTGACGTGGGACATGGTGCTCGGGGTCCATGCAAGAGTTCATGGTTACTCTAGTCCAGGTTGTGTGTGTAACTGCATTTTCTTGTTTTGGCTCAATTAAACGCTAACTGTAATATTTGTGTCCTCAGTATTGTTTTGACGGTTCCTACTTTGAGTTGAGGTCTATGACCTGACATGAGTAACTGGTGATGGCAACATTTATTTTGCATTATAACCATGCTTTGGCATCAGCAATATGTCTACTTTGACCCGTGTGCTTAAACTACCATTTGACTTAAGCTACATTTGGTCAAATTATGCTAGTAGCATCACATGATGTGGAATGGGTTCTAGTTCATTTAAACTTGATGGTTGTGGAACTGAGTGTTTGGGATTTGTACATATGAGGCTGTTGCTAGAATCGGGGTTAATGGTGTCAGTGCTAACTAATATCACGGTTGTCAACTTGCATTTAAATGACTCTGCTGGGTGTCTACTAGTCTTCTCTCGTCACTGACTTGGTTTCCTATTAGTTAATGCTTATATGTAAAACCAGCTCTCGTATCATTAGCCCATCGTTTTGGCGGTTGGTCTTCATATCCCAGTTCTAATCCAAACTTTCAGGTTAAATTCAGGCTGTCTAGATCCAGCAGAGACTGAGCCAGGACCTCCATAGCATGGTGGTGGCCGTGGTACGCCTGACTAGATACACAGTGCTAGACCTCTAGACCAGAGTCTTTCAATCGGGAGCCTGTTTTTGCTCCCGCACAGCATCAACATCTGAGGTCCCTGCCAAGCGTGGGATTGAGAAACAAACCTGGAGGTTGATTAACTCAAATGGCAAAATAAGGAAATCATCACTGTGTAGAATATGCATGTATTTCACACTAATCAGGAATAGATAGGAATTTGGTGTGTGAGTCTGTCTGGACAGTCAACTTCCTGTGGAAAATCAACACCATGCCTGCATCCCAGATAACTACATAGGGAATAGGGTGCTAACTACTTTTGATCAGGGCCTATAAGGATCTGGTCAAAAGTAGTGTACTAAGTAGGGAATAGGGTGCCATTTGTCATATGGAGACCACTACAGGAGCAGGTAGGCTTTACTCACAGCGAGGTGTAGAGGGCTGATGGGAGCTCTGACATCAAAGTCGTTTAGCATGTCTGTCCCTGAGGTTTCAATTAGTTGAGGAAAGACAAGGACGGCCAGTTCAGACTTGTAACATATTTACTTGGAAGGTTAGTCTAGTAGCATGTGAAACATGGTAAATCTCGTGACCAGCCCCTGCAGACATACTGGGGTGTTGCATCCATACCTTAAACAAGCAAGTGTGAGAAAGTTACCAACTGGCACTTACATCTAAAGGTGTTTCACTTGCAATCTGGAAAAAGAACATCAAGAGTGACAATGCGTCCACGACAAACATGCAGCCACACCTTAAAACCTACTGTTGGGTTCTGAGAATATGAAATATACTAATTCATGTCACTGAGGGAGAGCTTAATGTATAACGTTTACATTATGTCAGGATATGTTATTGTTAGCCATCTGGGATTCTCTGGGATTTTTTGTTTATTTCACCTTTATTTAACCAGGTAGGCTAGTTGAGAACAAGTTGTCATTTACAACTGCGACCTGGCCAAGATAAAGCATAGCAGTGTGAACAGACAACAACACAGAGTTACACATGGAGTAAACAATAAACAAGTCAATAACACAGTAGGGGGAAAAAATGAGTCTATATACATTGTGTGCAAAAGGCATGAGGAGGTAGGCAATAAATAGGCCATAGGAGCGAAAAATTACAATTTAGCAGATTAACACTGGAGTGATAAATCATCAGATGATCATGTGCAAGTAGAGATACTGGTGTGCAAAAGAGCAGAAAAGTAAATAAATAAAAACAGTAAGGGGATGAGGTAGGTAAATTGGGTGGGCTGTTTACAGATGGACTATGTACAGCTGCAGCGATCGGTTAGCTGCTCAGATAGCAGATGTTTAAAGTTGGTGAGGGAAATAAAAGTCTCCAGTTTCAGCGATTTTTGCAATTCGTTCCAGTCACAGGCAGCAGAGAACTGGAAGGAAAGGCGGCCAAATGAGGTGTTGGCTTTTGGGATGATCAGTGAGATATACCTGCTGGAGCGTGTGCTACGGGTGGGTGTTGTTATTGTGACCAGTGAACTGAGATAAGGCGGAGCTTTACCTAGCATGAACTTATAGATGACCTGGAGCTAGCGGGTCTGGCGACGAATATGTAGCGAGGGCCAGCCGACTAGAGCATACAGGTCGCAGTGGTGGGTGGTATAAGGTGTTTTAGTTACAAAACGGATGGCACTATAATAAACTGCATCTAGTTTGCTGAGTAGAGTATTGGAAGCTATTTTGTAGATGACATCGCCGAAGTCGAGGATCGGTAGGATAGTCAGTTTTACTAGGGTAAGTTTGGCGGCGTGAGTGAAGGAGGCTTTGTTGCGAAATAGAAAGCCGATTCTTGATTTGATTTTGGATTGGAGATGTTTAATATGAGTCTGGAAGGAGAGTTTACAGTCTAGCCAGACACCTAGGTATTTATAGATGTCCACATATTCTAGGTCGGAACCGTCCAGGGTGGTGATGCTAGTCGGGCGGGCGGGTGCAGGCAGCGAACGGTTGAAAAGCATGCATTTGGTTTTACTAGCGTTTAAGAGAAGTTGGAGGCCACGGAAGGAGTGTTGTATGGCATTGAAGCTCGTTTGGAGGTTAGATAGCACATTGTCCAAGGAAGGGCCAGAAGTATACAGAATCGTGTCGTCTGCGTAGAGGTGGATCAGGGAATCGCCCGCAGCAAGAGCAACATCATTGATATATACAGAGAAAAGAGTCGGCCCGAGAATTGAACCCTGTGGTACCCCCATAGAGACTGCCAGAGGACCAGACAACATGCCCTCCGATTTGACACACTGAGCTCTGTCTGCAAAGTAGTTGGTGAACCAGGCAAGGCAGTTATCAGAAAAACCGAGGCTACCGAGTCTGCCGATAAGAATATGGTGATTGACAGAGTCGAAAGCCTTGGCCAGGTCGATGAAGACGGCTGCACAGTACTATCTTTTATCGATGGCGGTTATGATATCGTTTAGTACCTTGAGCGTGGCTGAGGTGCACCCGTGACCGGCTCGGAAACCGGATTGCACAGTGGAGAAGGTACGGTGGAATTCGAGATGGTCAGTGATCTGTTAATTGACTTGGCTTTCGAAGACCTTAGATAGGCAGGGCAGGATGGATATACAGTGGGGCAAAAAAGTATTTAGTCAGCCACCAATTGTGCAAGTTCTCCCACTTAAAAATATGAGAGAGGCCTGTAATTTTCATCATAGATACACTTCAACTATGACAGACAAAATGAGGGGGAAAAATCCAGAAAATCACATTGTAGGATTTTTTATGAATTTATTTGCAAATTATGGTGGAAAATAAGTATTTGGTCACCTACAAACAAGCAAGATTTCTGGCTCTCACAGACCTGTAACTTCTTCTTTAAGAGGCTCCTCTGTCCTCCACTCGTTACTTGTATTAATGGCACCTGTTTGAACTTGTTATCAGTATAAAAGACACCTGTCCACAACCTCAAACAGTCACACTCCAAACTCCACTATGGCCAAGACCAAAGAGCTGTCAAAGGACACCAGAAACAAAATTGTAGACCTGCACCAGGCTGGGAAGAGTGAATCTGCAATAGGTAAGCAGCTTGGTTTGAAGAAATCAACTGTGGGAGCAATTATTAGGAAATGGAAGACATACAAGACCACTGATAATCTCCCTCGATCTGGGGCTCCACGCAAGATCTCACCCCGTGGGGTCAAAATGATCACAAGAACGGTGAGCAAAAATCCTAGAACCACACGGGGGGACCTAGTGAATGACCTGCAGAGAGCTGGGACCAAAGTAACAAAGCCTACCATCAGTAACACACTACGCCGCCAGGGACTCAAATCCTGCAGTGCCAGACGTGTCCCCCTGCTTAAGCCAGTACATGTCCAGGCCCGTCTGAAGTTTGCTAGAGAGCATTTGGATGATCCAGAAGAAGATTGGGAGAATGTCATATGGTCAGATGAAACCAAAATATAACTTTTTGGTAAAAACTCAACTCGTCGTGTTTGGAGGTCAAAGAATGCTGAGTTGCATCCAAAGAACACCATACCTACTGTGAAGCATGGGGGTGGAAACATCATGCTTTGGGGCTGTTTTTCTGCAAAGGGACTAGGACGACTGATCCGTGTAAAGGAAAGAATGGGGCCATGTATCGTGAGATTTTGAGTGAAAACCTCCTTCCATCAGCAAGGGCATTGAAGATGAAACGTGGCTGGGTCTTTCAGCATGACAAAGATCCCAAACACACCGCCCGGGCAACGAAGGAGTGGCTTCGTAAGAAGCATTTCAAGGTCCTGGAGTGGCCTAGCCAGTCTCCAGAGCTCAACCCCATAGAAAATCTTCGGAGGGAGTTGAAAGTCCGTGTTGCCCAGCAACAGCCCCAAAACATCACTGCTCTAGAGGAGATCTGCATGGAGGAATGGGCCAAAATACCAGCAACAGTGTGTGAAAACCTTGTGAAGACTTACAGAAAACATTTGACCTCTGTTATATACCCTTTGTTGGCAATGACAAAGTATTGAGATAAACTTTTGTTATTGACCAAATACTTATATTCCACCATAATTTGCAAATAAATTCATTAAAAATCCTACAATGTGATTTTCAGGATTTTTTTTTCTCATTTTGTCTGTCATAGTTGAAGTGTACCTATGATGAAAATTACAGGCCTCTCATCTTTAAGTGGGAGAACTTGCACAATTGGTGGCTGACTAAATACTTTTTTGCCCCACTGTATGTACCAACCCCAAACACTCAGTTCCACAACCATCAAGTTTAAATGAACTAGAACCCATTCCACATCATGTGATGCTACTAGCATAATTTGACCAAATGTAGCTTAAGGCAAATGGTGATTTAAGCACAGGGGTCAAAGTAAACATATTGCTGATGCCAAAGCATGGTTATAATGCAAAATAAATGTTGCCATCACCACAGTTACTCATGTCAGGTCATAGACCTCAACTCCAAGTAGGAACCGTCAAAACAATACTGAGGACACAAGTATTACAGTTAACGTTTAATTGAGCCAAAACAAGAAAATGCAGTTACACACACATAACCTGGACTAGAGTACCCATGAACTCTTGCATGGACCCCGAGCACCATGTCCCACATCAGATATCCATGTTTGTGGTCAACGGGGGCTCAGATGCAGAAGTGAACAGTTCCTCAATGGCATGGTCAGACTGGCCGGTCGCAGCTGCCGAGTGTGAACGCTGCGTGTATCACATCCGATATCAGGAATAAAAAGCAAGGTCTGCTAACTTTCTTTAATTATGTTTAATTACCGCAAACAATGAATGGCAAATGCAATTTTCGTATATACGGGTTCGCTGTATCACCACGCAGGGTACACAGGGAACTGGCAGGAAGTACGTAAACAGCTGTTCTTATACCGTGATGACGTAGTTCCAACGCGTCTGTTGGCCTATCACAGTAGAGGCTGGGCGCGGTTTAGACTTTGCCCCGCCTTTGCTGGCCCTCGGATTTGTCCAAGCCCCTTGGCGCGTTCCTTTTGTCCACATCTGGTTGCTGGGTAGATTAGATCCGTCTTGTGTCAGTCGATTCTACATTGAAACAGTTCCTAATATGGTATTGTCCAGTATTCTAATCTCCTGGTTGGCCTAGAGAGATGCACCCCTCCCCTCTCCAGACTGTCCACAGCTTTTATGGCCTGTGTTGGTCAGTCCTTACACCTACACACACACCCCCCTCTGTATTGTGTGTGTGTGTAACAAAACCATATTCATCTTCAAACAATATGCTAACAGGCTATAGTGCATAAACATAAATCCTAACAATTTCCCCCTTTTTATATATCCATATACTGGGTTGCCGTTGAACCCAGGAACATGAAACCTTCAACCAGGAGGATAGTTTATTTTTTTTTATTTTTTTAAATACATTTTTGCAAAACAATATAAAAACATCAGTGGGGTTTTAGAATCCCCCTTTTGACACCCCCCAGGGTGTCATCACAACAACATGATTACATACAGAATATTAAAAAAAAAAAACATCAGTGGGGTTTTTAGATTCCCCCTTTTGACACCCCCCAGGGTGTCATCACAACAACATGATTACATACAGAATATATATTTTAAAAATGTAACCCTCTGGTCTCTCCCTCTATACATCTTGTACCAGGTGGGCTCCTTGCCACCCGGGAACTTCAAACCTTCACAACAGGGAGGACTAATGTAATGACCTGGATAAAAAGTATATTGTTTCTTTTTATTATTATTAATTTTTATTTTTATTATACGACCACTTCACCCACAGCAAACCAAGGTCATCCTCAGTCAGACCCATCTTTCTCCTGTAGTTTGACTCAGTATCAGCATCTCCATCCGGAGCATCAAACAAAGGCATCATACCAGCAGCCTTCGCTACATCTGTAACAGATTTCTTTAGACAAGGTATGATGCAAGCAGCACAACACATTAACATAAGAAATACAACTACTAGGGTCAGAAATCCAGTAACCATCAATGTAGTGTACTTACCAAACCAACCACCCAGCCAGGGGAACAGTCCATCCTCCTCCACACCTGCAAAACCCTTTATCTCCACAGATAACTTTTCCAACCCGCTCAGAGCTTTTGAAATGCTCCCATCCGGACTGGTATTATTAGGAACAAACGTACAACACTGTTCTCCAAACATCTTACAAAACACCTCTCTGGCCAGAATCATGTCTAGTGCTAGCCTATTTTGTCTAGCGGTTCGAGAGGTGGCATCCAATTGTTCAGCCATCCCTATAAGTGCGGTGTGGTTAACTTCTACCGATTCAGAAACCCGGATCCGGGAGCACCCCCCACCCCCCCACCAGTAAAAAAGCTGAATAGCATAGCTAGCATAGCGTCACAAGTAAATACTAGCATCTAAATATCATTCAATCACAAGTCCAAGATACCAGATGAAAGATCCACTTCTTGTGAATCCAGCAATCATTTCTGATTTGTAAAATGTTTTACAGGGAAGACACAATATGTAAATCTATTAGCTAACCACGTTAGCAAAAGACACCATTTTTCTTTGTCCACCATTTTTTCTCTCCACCAGTAGCTATCACCAATTCGGCCAAATAAAGATATTGATAGCCACTAACCAAGAAAAAACCTCATCAGATGACAGTCTGATAACATATTTATTGTATAGGATAGGTTTTGTTAGAAAAATGTGCATATTTCAGGTAGAAATCATAGTTTACAATTGCACCCACCATCACAACTCGACTAGAATAAATACAGAGAGCAACGTGTATTACCTAATTACTAATCATAAAACATTTCTTAAAAATACACAGCTCACAGCAATGGAAAGACACAGATCTTGTGAATTCAGACAATATTTCAGATTTTCTAAGTGTTTTACAGCGAAAACACAATAAATCGTTATATTAGCATACCACATGTGCAAACGTTACCCGAGCATTGATTCAAGGCAAAAAGAGCGATAGCATTATCACCACCAAAATGTATTAATTTTTTCACTAACCTTCTCAGAATTCTTCCGATGACACTCCTGTAACATCATATTACAACATACATATAGAGTTTGTTCGAAAATGTGCATATTTAGCCACAAAAAAACGTGGTTATACAATGAGAATAGTAGCAAAACTGGCCTGAAAATGTCGGGCGCCATATTGGACAGTGATCTAGTCTAATGAATAAATATTCATAAACTTGACTAAAAAATACAGGGTGGACAGCTATTGAAAGACAATTTAGTTCTTAATGCAATCGCTGAATTACATTTTTTAAATTATCCTTACTGTGCAATACCGGGTGCGCCAAAGCGAAGCTACCCCAAAGAAAATGGCGGAATATGCGTTTAACATTTTTCTACAGAACAACGATTTATCATCATAAATAGTTCTTACTATGAGCTGATCTTCCATCAGAATCTTGGGCAATGTATCCTTTCTCCGGTCTAATCGTCTTTTGGTCGAAAGATGTCCTCTTGTCCCGTCGAAATGGCCACTAACGTTCGGCATCTACAGGAAAAGTGTCCAACTCTTCAAAGTGCGTCACAAAGAAATGCCTCAAAATCGCACTAAACGGATATAAATTGCTATAAAACGGTTTAAATTAACTACCTTATGATGTTTTTAACACCTATAACGAGTAAAAACATGACCGGCGATATATTACTGGCTAAACCAAAGCTTGGAAAGAGGCCAGTCCGACGTCCATCGTGCGTCGAGCGCATTGAAGAAAAGAAAGCTCCTTCCGCCTTTCTGTCTTTTATAAAGTCCCTGATTGCGCAATCGACTCCATTCAAATTGTCACCACTTACTGACATCTAGAGGAAGACGTAGGCAGTGTTTGTAGCCCCATAGGATTCACAGGGACTTAAAAACTGAACTGGGAACAGGGACCAAGATTTCTGAAATCTCACTCCCTGGCAGGAAAAGTGCTGTAGAATGAGTTCTGTTCCACTCAGAGACATAATTCCAACGGTTATAGAAACTAGAGAGTGTTTTCTATCCAATAATAATAATAATATGCATATTGTACGAGCAAGAATTGAGTACTAGGCAGTTTAATCTGGAAACGAATTTATGCTAAGTCGAAACAGCACCCCCTATACTCGCAAGAAGTTAACTCATTGTTGATTATAGTAAATATAATTGATCCAGGCAGTTTGCTTATCATCAACAATAGCTGGGCCAATAATGGGCAACAAATGCCACAGACCATAATTTCTGTTTAACGCCCAGAATTCGTGGGGGACCCCTACAGGGAACCCCAACAGGTTGGTGTGGATGTTATCTGTACCCTCGGACCAAGGAGCGTCACGTTTCTGCCGTCTCCTGGGTTGGTCCCGCGCCTCTGTGTCATGTGTAGCTCCCAGGAGTTGGTTAGCTGTAACCTTAATAATAGTCAATGGTGTTATCAGACTGGCCAAAGCACATGTGCCCTGCCAGTCTCCTTTCAAAATGGAGGTCAACCGCCTGACAGGTCCACGCATCCACCATACATCAGCAACACCTCTAGTTTGGTTCAGCCCTTCAACGGGCCAGGTGGCATTAATAGTGACATTAGTGATGCAGTAGGGAGCCTCCCATAGTCTATACCCCTACCTGTACCAGTGATACAGCTGTAATATCCCCCATATGCCTCAACTCCCCACGGTGCCTTCTGGGGGGGACTTCTGGGAACACAAGACTCAGAGCTTTACACAGGGTCGAATTTAGCTTATGGTAAAAACCCTCCAATATGCACATCCAGCCTCCCCACTGCTTAGGGCAAATGGGTGAGTAGCCAGAACAGGTCTAGCATGTCCACAGATCAGTCTTTTCTGTTAAGTGTTCTGGCGGTGTATCTCATATAGGCTAACCACATGTTCTCCCTACCCTCATATCCAGTTTCAGTCCCCAATTGGTCACTGTCTGCGATATCCCTTACATTTATTACCTGTACCGGATTGGAGAGCTTAGGTGATGTGGCACACGGTCTTGAAGTGGTGGAGGAGTTCGGCTGAACCTGGCCTTGGCCTGTTGGAACTGGTGGTGGTTTTGGCAGTACTGTGACGGTAACCATCCCCATCGTATCCGCCCCGATTCTTTCCAATCCCAGGGTATAGGTACCTGCATCGGAGAGCTTAATAGACTTGATGGTTAGTAGGATTTCATCACCTTTACAAACATCAGTCTGCCCCTCACTCCTTCCCCAGATAATGGGAAACCTGTCTACTTTTGTCGGGTTCCCTATGCTGTACGGGTAACCCCTCCTCCATTCCCAATAAGCACACCCATGCCCATTACACAGCTACACTGGCACACTCCTATACACAGGTGTTAAAACCAAACATTTTGGCTCAATTCTCCTGGTTCCACAAATATCTCAATTTCTTCCCTGCTTATCCAGATTAAGTGATCCTTCATGCTGGGTTAATACAAAATCCTCATCGTCTAAACTATGGGTCAGGTTACCCTCTTTAGCCTTCTCGGGGGCTCATGGTGTATCAGGAATATGGCTCCCACAAATCAGACAGCTCAGAACAACCAATACTCCTCTAAAGCCCCACCCTCTCCCAGAGAACACATCATCAGCCAGAGGCCAAGCCACACTTTCACTTCTATGAACGCTCACAGCGGGGAAAGATCGGGTATAAGGAAATCTTCAGTAGAGAGTTGGCCCCCAGTACCCTGTTGGTTCTGGTTCTGCTCCTACCCCTGTGATTGTTCGACAGAGTCAGTGTGTCTTACCCTAATACAATGTGTGATATGCCCCCCAGGTAGCTCTTTCAGTTATCCTCACTGCGAATGCAGTCACCAGGAGTGCTTGGTATGACTCCTCCCACCGTGGCTGCTTCCAGTCCTTTTTCTTTAGTGATTGGACCCAGACCCAGTCCCCTGGCCCATTCATGTGGGTAATCTCCTCCTGTAGTTCTCCTGTAGAGCATAAAATCATGGACATACGGGTTTGGTTAATTAACAGTATTTTAATGTGTTCTGCTAGAACCTCTGTCATTCTATCTGTTCTATCTGATTAGCTAGAATGTCATCCATTATTATCCTAGTCCACCATCTCTAGAAATGTTTAACTAATAGGCCACACCACAACGTGTCCTATTCCATCCCCCTTTTGATACATGGCTCCGCCCTTGTATCAATACTGGCACAAATCTAACAATTCTCTGTCAAGTGTCTTATCTACTTTAAGAGTTATCAGTGCTGTCCCTTAGTTCCTGAAACCAACCAAGTCTTCATTGTGTTTTTAAGCCCATATGCTTAAAATCAGCTTAAAATGTCCAATGGCGCCCTCTAGTGACTTTTCACCATCACTACTATCTATCACATTACCTTAAACTCAGACGCCAAGGCCCTTATATTCTCCATTTTAAGTGGCTCTTCAAGGAGGTTGATCAGACAACCCTGAAAAGTAACTTTGGAAATCATACCCCCACTTTTATGTGTGTGTATCCCTTTAAGATATTTTTTCGCTGGGAAATTTAGAAATCCCCCTCTAACCCAAACGTTTACTACAAACAAAACCTAGTAGTTATAACTGTCCCTTTAACATTAGCTATCATAAACTTTTACGATTAAACTATTCTGACCTTCCTATTTTCTATTTGAAACTTTTAACAACTTCTGAAAAGTGGCTCAAAGCTATAATGCACGCATTTTCCCTCTAAATGACACAAACCATTTTCTCTGTCCCTTCTCAGTCACAACATCATTGCTTCGATAAACCAAAACCAATTTATCACCATTGTATCACTAATGTTGGATCTTGAATAGAATTTACAACATCAATCAACATCTCTTAATCAAAATTATACTGCCCGAAGTACAGTAAATAGTGTACCTGAACGGTCAAACTCATTTGCATAACGTTATTGTGTATCCCAAATACTGTCGCAGTTTTACGTTAACTATCGTAAAAGTAAAATCAACTTTCTCCACTCCCAACTTTTTTAAAACCCCATGTACCTCGCTAAATTTATATCGCAAGAATGTATTTTAGTCTCTCGGTACCAAGGCTGAGATACTAACCCGAGTCTCCCGCGCCGCAGTTAAAAAATCTTCTCCGTCATAGCCAACCCTATCTGCGCCTCCCTATCTTGCCTTCTCCATAGCATCTGCAAGTTAACCCCTTCGTAACTCTCCCTCTCTTTTTCTGGCTTCAGACAACCACACTCTAGCATCTCTACCGTCTGCTATATCAACTTTATCATTAATTGTAATCTTTCTACATCCATACTCTCAAACTCGTACATTCCTCTCCACCCCGGGCATTAGATTCACCCAAACATTCCACCGGGTTCCCCGTCGACTGGGAGCCCCTCCTTCCACTCTCTATCTCTTTCACTCCTCTCCTTACCATTATCCATCTCTAGAACAGATTTCAACTTCCTCAAAACCTTTTCTGTTTCTGGAGACATTATATAGTCTGTGCGTATACTCACGTATGTGTGTAAATTAATTAAAAGAAATAAAATCTACCTTATTTCTCGTATAACACTTTTTTTTTTTTTTACATAAACAAAATGAATCTCAACACATTCAACTATGCACTGTGGGTCCCCTAAGATACCAGCCCCGACTGCAATATCTAATATACTTTCATTCACGCGGTAAAATTATTCCATACAAACTTTGTGTCCCCAAACACTTTAAAACCCGCAGGTCATTCAAACTTGGTATAAGTACGCCGACTTAACTCAATGTACTACATTTATTCTATAAACTTATCTTATTTCAAATATAACTGGCCCCTGGCCACTATTATTACTGTTATATTGCCGTTTATTTGCGTTCTCACCTCATATGTAGGCCCCAACCTACGTCATACAAACTTGGCTCAGCCTAGTACATTACTTTCGTTATTGTATGATATTACCCTCAATTATACTTGTAAGCCCCAACTTACGTCATACATTCAGTACATTTCATTTACACATTGCATCTTTGAACGATTTTGATCAAATAAAATTGCATTTGCCATTACCTGGTCCACGGCATTTTAG
This sequence comes from Salvelinus namaycush, assembly GCF_016432855.1. NCBI lineage: Eukaryota > Metazoa > Chordata > Actinopteri > Salmoniformes > Salmonidae > Salvelinus > Salvelinus namaycush. The sequence goes on along the minus strand of NW_024061608.1, from coordinate 171,787 downwards.
ACTATTCGTATATTGGATATAAGGAATTTGGTAACTTACATCGAACAAGCGTCGCACAAAATAAATTTGGATAATGCCAATGTGCAGAACTTTTTTTTTTTTTTAAAGACCGGTCTTTGTGAGTAACGCCGTCCGACGACAGTAAAGGTATCTTAGCTGGCTCGTTCTATGTCCAGCAATTTCCTTAACCCGGATGACGTCGGGGTCACCATGTGAACGCTGCGTGTATCACATCCGGTATCAGGATAAATAAAAAGCAAGGTCTGCTAACTTTCTTTAATTACCGCAAACAATGAATGGCAAATGCAATTTTCGTATATACGGGTTCGCTGTATCACCACGCAGGGTACACAGGGAACTGGCAGGAAGTACGTAAACAGCTGTTCTTATACCGTGATGACGTAGTTCCAACGCGTCTGTTGGCCTATCACAGTAGAGGCTGGGCGCGGTTTAGACTTTGACCCGCCTTTGCTGGCCCTCGGATTTGTCCAAGCCCCTTGGCGCGTTCCTTTTGTCCACATCTGGTTGCTGGGTAGATTAGATCCGTCTTGTGTCTGTCGATTCTACACTGAAACAGTTCCTAATATGGTATTGTCCAGTATTCTAACCTCCTGGTTGGCCTAGAGAGATGCACCCCTCCCCTCTCCAGACTGTCCACAGCTTTTATGGCCTATGTTGGTCAGTCCTTACACCTACACACACACCCCCCTCTGTATTGTGTGTGTGTGTGTAACAAAACAATATTCATCTTCAAACAATATGCTAACAGGCTATAGTGCATTAACATAAATCCTAACACGAGGTAGCGTCGTCAGACTGGCCAGTGGCAGCTTCAGAGGTAGCGTTGTCAGACGGGCCAGTGGCAGCTTCAGAGGTAGCGTCTTCAGACGGGACAGTGGCAGCTTCGTCAGACGGGCCAGTGGCAGTTTCAGAGGTAGCGTCGTCAGATGGGCCAGTGGCAGCTTCAGAGGTAGCGTCGTCAGAGGACAGGGCATCATTTGCCGGAGAGCTACCATGGTTTGGAGCAGCTTGGGATTCTACTTCATTAGTCTCGAAATACTCTAGAGAGAAAACATAAAGGAACAGTAGGGTATTCTACAGCAACACAGCTGTTCTACACGGTCTAGGCCAAATTGCCATTAGAATGTTGAGCAACATGAACCCAACACAGATTTAAAAGTATATGTTTCAGGCCGTACCTTCTGTCTAGCAGCAATTCTCTCACACCTCCCACGATCATGAAAATAGTCTGTGTTATCAACAGGTAATGTCTTCACATGGCCTGTATGAGGCTTATATAGGCCACTAATGACAGTTTACCTGACAAACATGACTTAACGATCAATTAACATGCTTGATTGAGGTGTTACATTCAGATAGAAATAGACCATGTAGAACATATGTTGATTCTGGTGGGCAGGCAATCTTTTCTACTCCATATATTGCATTTATATCTGTAATGTTTAACCCTAATGGTCTCAGATCAGCAGTAGAAAGAAGTAGGCCTAATTGTTTTAGGTGTAATATTCAAAGATATTAGGGGGAAATAAACACTGTACCCAAATCCACTTTTTACAATGCTCCTGGGAAATGGGTAGGCCTCCACCATATAGTCCTCACAGTTTTACAGCTGTGTTATATTCCTTTATTTACATAGATCACATACATAAATATATATGTTAGCTGTAGGTAGCTTTGGGATAAAATTCCCATATTGTATTGTTACTAACATAAATCATAATATATGATATTTTCCTCATTTGCTCTGTAGGAGGTTCGTCATATGAAGGACATTCAAGTGGATGTGACCCCTAACCTGCAATAGGGGCTCAGTGGGGTGACAGACATCCTGTAACGGATCTCCAAGCTAGTGTCTGAGGACCTGGAGGAGGCTGTGTCTACAGCTGTGGTTCAGGACAAGCATGGTAACCTACCCTAACCTCACTGTATGAAGGATTTCATTGTTATGGATAGTCATCTCCAATCTGTTCAAATATCACTGTTGTTGATAACACACATTACTAAAATTATTCACACTTGTCTTCCTATTTCCACATAATCTGTCATGGTTCCCCACCCCAACAGGGCATAAAACCAACCTCTCTTTATTGCTAATGCCAAATCCAACAGCATTCGAGTATCTTATTGCTTTTCTTCTAACCCTGAATGGCAACTTTTTATCCTAGTACACAAGCATGTCACTTTATCCATCCACACCCACTCTACTGCCGCATGGCCACTGCGGCTGAGACTTTCACCCTCTCGTTGCAGGTATAGCAGGTAACCAACCCCACCCTAGGAGTTACCCTCTACAGGTATCAACCTGTTCGGGTTTACCTTCCGGGACTTACCATATACCACAAAGCTATGACTGGTCGTAATACAATGAGACTACTGAATAAGCTCAGGCTTTCTAGGTCCGTACCCTATAATTGGTTCAGCCTACGACTCTCATCTCCCCAAGATGTCAGAATTAGTGATAACAGGTGTAGGAACTGTGCCTACCTTGTTTCTGTTTCACTGATTCAGAATCTCTAGTTCGACTGCAAATCGTGGTGAACCCTGCTTGCAGTGCCAACTGTTAGGTTCTAATTCTCAGAGTAAAAACTCGACGGACACTATGAAAGCTTCTCAATAGGGGGTGCTGTTTTCACTTTGTAAAACATTCGTTCCCAAATTAAACTGCCTCGTACTCAATTCTTGCTCGTACAATATGCATATTATTATTACTATTGGATAGAAAACACTCTCTAGTTTCTAAAACCGTTTGAATTATATTTTTGAGTAAAATAGAACTCGAGTTGGAGCAATCTTCCTGTCAGCAAGTGAGAAATCTGAAATCAGGCAATCTGTTCCAGGGTCGGTTTATTAATTTGCATGTATTCTATTGGTCGACATGCACTGCATACGCCTTCCCCTGGATGTCAGCAAGCAATGAGAATTGGAATGGAGTTGCTAGGCAGATCTGAGGCTATATAAATGGGCTTGGAACCGGGGGTCCAGCCTTTTCAACATTTGCCATGACGCAAGACAGACCTCAGGATTGCGTTCTGGAAAGCTGCCGTTATAGGCCTTAGATATATCCGGCTCTGATTTTATTCGATATAGGTGTTAAAAACATCATAATGTAGTTATTTTAAACCGAGTTATATCAGTTTATATCAGTATATTGCGATTTTCGGTATTTTATTTGTGCTGCGTTATGGTGAGTTGGGCACGTCTTCGCCACATGGCTAATGTTTGCTGCTAATTCCAAAGTTGAAGACGACAATCTACAACCGAGCAACGATTCCTCTGGACAAAGGACAACTTGCCCAAGATTCTGATGGGAGCTCATCAAAAAGTAAGAAGTATTTATGATGTTAATTCGTTGTTCTGTTGAAAAATGTAAATCTACTATTCCGCCATTAATTTCGGTGCGGTCTCGCTTTAACGCACGCTGTATGTCGTAGTAACGTTAATTTAAAAAATCTAACACAGCGGTTGCATTAAGAACTAATGTATCTTTCATTTGCTGTCCAACCTGTATTTTTTAGTCAAGTTTATGATTAGTTACTGATTAGATTAGGTGCCTCTCCCAAGATTTCTCCCGGCATTTTGTTTGCATTTTGGCTACTATTCATATTGTATAACCACGATTTGTGCCGCTAAATATGCACATTTTCGAACAAACTCTATATGTATTGTGTAATATGATGTTATAGGACTGTCATCTGAAGACGTTTGAGAAGGTTAGTGAAAAAATTAATATCTTTTGCTGGTTTATTCGTTATCGCTATTGTTGGCTTGAATCAATGCTGTTGTGTGGTTGGCTATTGTAGTAAGCTAATATAATGCTATATTGTGTTTCGCTGTAAAACACTTAAAAAATCTGAAATATTGGCTGGATTCACAAGATCTTTGTCTTACATTTGCTGTACGCTGTGTATTTTTCATAAATGTTTTATGATGAGTATTTAGGTAATTCACGTTGGTCTCTGTAGTTATTCTAGTTGCTTTGGTGAGAGTTGTGATGGTGGCTGCAATGTAAAACTATGATTTATACCTGAAATATGCACATTTTTCTAACAAAACATATGCTATACAATAAATATGTTATCAGACTGTCATCTGATGAAGTTGTTTCTTGGTTAGTGACTATTTATATCTTTATTTGGTCGAAATTGTGATAGCTACCTATGCAGGAAAAAAATGGTGGGAAAAAAAAGTTGTGTCTTTTGCTATCGTGGTTAGCTAATAGAAATACATATTGTGTCTTCCCTGTACAACATTTTAAAAATCAGAAATGATGGCTGGATTCACAAGATGTGTATCTTTCATCTGGTGTCTTGGACTTGTGATTTAATGATATTTACATGCTAGTATTTACTTGTGATGCTATGCTAGGCTATGCTAGTCAGCTTTTTTACTGATGGGGGTGCTCCCGGATCCGGGATTGTGATGAAGTAGAAGTTAAACCAAGTTTATTCTTCCCAGAGGGTCAAGACAGCTGCATTAGACAAAAAACATATTCACACAAGCACTGATATTTAATCCTTTCTCCTATGCTGAGTCTCCTCCTACACCTCTAAACAGCCAATGCATCTCTGTTGCTAGACAGAACCTTTATGATATCTGTTCTTCCTCACTTCATCTGACCTGACCGCTACCCCAAAGTGCTCACTCCTCCCCAACTCAAGGCTGTCATGGTGATTGGTACCAGACTGTGTCTCTTCTCATCCCAGAGGATCCCACCCATAGGATGCCTGATGGCTAACAATAACATATCCTGACATAATGTAAACGTTATACATTAAGCGCTCTCCCTCAGTGACATGAATTAGTATATTTCATATTCTCAGAACCCAACAGTAGGTTTTAAGGTGTGGCTGCATGTTTGTCGTGGACGCATTGTCACTCTTGATGTTCTTTTTCCAGATTGCAAGTGAAACACCTTTAGATGTAAGTGCCAGTTGGTAACTTTCTCACACTTGCTTGTTTAAGGTATGGATGCAACACCCCAGTATGTCTGCAGGGGCTGGTCACTGAGATTTACCATGTTTCACATGCTACTAGACTAACCTTCCAAGTAAATATGTTACAAGTCTGAACTGGCCGTCCTTGTCTTTCCTCAACTAATTGAAACCTCAGGGACAGACATGCTAAACGACTTTGATGTCAGAGCTCCCATCAGCCCTCTACACCTCGCTGTGAGTAAAGCCTACCTGCTCCTGTAGTGGTCTCCATATTACAAATGCCACCCTATTCCCTATTTAATACACTACTTTTGACCAGATCCTTATAGGCCCTGATCAAAAGTAGTTCACTACATAGGGAATAGGGTGCTATCTGGGATGCAGGCATGGTGTTGATTTTCCACAGGAAGTTGACTGTCCAGACAGACTCACACACCAAATTCCTATCTATTCCTGATTAGTGTAAAATACATGCATATTCTACACAGTGATGATGAGGATGATTTCCTTATTTTGCCATTTGAGTTAATCAACCTCAGAGGAGAAGTAGAGTGTTTGTTTCTCAATCCCACGCTTGGCAGGGACCTCCGATGTTGATGCTGGGCGGGAGCAAAAATGGGCTCCCGATTGAAAGACACTGGTCTACTTTAGGTCAAAAGGCCCCTCAGGCCCCTCAGGCGTGACGTCCGCTGAAGGCCCATTCTGCTAACCACGGCCTGCTAGCTGCCTAGAGCTACTTGGAACCCTGCTACTCCACGACTGGTCTATCGACGTCACCGCACGAAGAGGCAAAAACAGACGTCCCCCAAAGGCCCTTCTGCTAACTTGCTAGCCCCGGTCTGCTAACTACTAGCTTGCTAGCCCCGGTCTGCTAACTGCTAGCTTGCTAGCCCCGGTCTGCTAACTGCTAGCTTGCTAGCCCCGGTCTGCTAACTGCTAGCTTGCTAGCCCCGGTCTGCTAACTGCTAGCTTGTTGGCCCCGACCTACTATCTGCTTGCTTGATAGCACCAGCCTGCTAACTGTCTGAATCGCCGTGTCCCCAGCCAGGACAACCACTCACTGGACCCATATGTTCACTTGGCTACGCATGCCTCTTTCTAATATCAATATGCCTCATCCATTACTGTCCTGGTTAGTGATTACTGTCTTATTTCCCTGTAGAGCCTCTAGCCCTGCTCAATATGCCTTAACCAACCATGTTGTTCCACCTCCCACATATGCGATGGCATCACCTGGTTTAAACGTCTCTAGAGACTATATCTCTCTCATCATTACTCAATGCCTAGGTTTACCTCCAATGTACTCACATCCTACCTTACCTTTGTCTGTACACTATGCCTTGAATCTATGCTATCGTGCCCAGAAACCTGCTCCTTTTACTCTCTGTTCCGAACGTGCTAGACGACCAGTTCGTATAGCCTTTAGCCGTACCCTTATCCTACGTCTCCTCTGTTCCTCTGGTGATGTAGAGGTTAATCCAGGTCCTGCAGTGCCTAGTTCCACTCCCACTCCCCAGGTGCTCTCATTTGTTGACTTCTGTAACCGTATAAGCCTTGGTTTCATGCATGTTAACATTAGAAGCCTACTCCCTAAGTTTGTTTTACTCACTACTTTAGCACACTCTGCCAACCCGGATGTCTTAGCCGTGTCTGAATCCTGGCTTAGGAAAACCACCAAAAACCCTGACAAAAAAAACCTGACAAAAGTTCTGGGACACTGTAAAGTCCATGGAGAATAAGAGCACCTCCTCCCAGCTGCCCACTGCTCTGAGGCTAGGAAACACTGTTACCACCGATAAATCCACTATAATTGAGAATTTCAATAAGCATTTCTCTACGGCTGGCCATGCTTTCCACCTGGCTACCCCTACCCCGGTCAACTGTCCGGCACCCTCCACAGCAACCCACCAAAGCCCCCACCATTTCTCCTTCACCCAAATCCAGATAGCTGATGTTCTGAAAGAGCTGCAAAATCTGGACCCCTACAAATCAGCCGGGCTAGACAATCTGGATCCTCTCTTTCTAAAATTATGTGCCGAAATTGTTGCAACCCCTATTACTAGCCTGTTCAACCTCTCTTTCGTATCGTCTGAGATTCCCAAAGATTGGAAAGCTGCCGCGGTCATCCCCCTCTTCAAAGGGGGTGACACTCTAGACCCAAACTGCTACAGACCTGTATCTATCATACCCTGTCTTTCTAAGGTCTTTGAAAGCCAAGTTAACAAACAGATTACCGACCATTTCGAATCCCACCGTACCTTCTCCGCTATGCAATCTAGTTTCAGAGCTGGTCATGGGTGCACCTCAGTGCACCTCTGCCACGACATCATAACCGCCATCGATAAGAGACATTACTGTGCAGCCGTATTCATCGACCTAGCCAAGGCTTTCAACTCTGTCAATCACCACATTCTTATTGGCAGACTCGACAGCCTTGGTTTCTCAAATGATTGCCTCGCCTGGTTTACCAACTACTTCTCTGATAGAGTTCAGTGTGTCAAATCGGAGGGCCTGTTGTCCGGACCTCTGGCAGTCTCTATGGGGGTGCCACAGGGTTCAATTCTCGAGCCGACTCTCTTCTCTGTATACGTCAATGATGTCGCTCTTGCTGCTGGTGAGTCTCTGATACACCTCTACGCAGACGACAACATTCTGTATACTTCTGGCTCCTCTTTGGACATTGTGTTAACTAACCTCAAGACGAGCTTCAATGCCATACAACTCTCCTTCCGTGGCCCCCAACTGCTCTTAAATGAAAGTAAAACTAAATGCATGCTATTCAATCGATCACTGCCCGCACCTGCCCGCCCGTCCAGCATCACTACTCTGGACGGCTCTGACTTAGAATACGTGGACAACTACAAATACCTAGGTGTCTGGTTAGACTGTAAACTCTCCATCCAGACTCACATTAAGCATCTCCAATCCAAAATTAAATCTAGAATCGGCATCCTATATCGCAACAAAGCATCCTTTACTCATGCTGCCAAACGTACCCTTGTAAAACTGACTATCCTACCAATCCTCGACTTCGGCGATGTCATCTATAAAATAGCCTCCAACACTCTACTCAACAAATTGGATGCAGTCTATCACAGTGCCATCCGTTTTGTCAATAAAGCCCCATACACTACCCACCACTGCGACCTGTATGCTCTCGTTGGTTGGCCCTCGCTTCATACTCGTCGCCAAACCCACTGGCTACAGGTTATCTACAAGTCTCTGCTAGGTAAAGCCCCGCCTTATCTCAGTTCACTGGTCACCATAGCAGCACCCACTCGTAGCATGCGCAGGTATATCTCACTGGTCACCCGCAAAGCCAATTCCTACTTTGGTCGCCTTTCCTTCCAGTTCTCTGCTGCCAATGACTGGAACGAACTGCAAAAATCACTGAAGCTGGAGACTCATATCTCCCTCACTAGCTTTAAGCACCAGCTGTCAGAGCAGCTCACAGATCACTGCACCTGTACATAGCCCATCTGTAAACAGCCCATCTATCTACCTCATTCCCATACTGTATTTATTTATTTATCTTGCTCCTTTGCACCCCAGTATCTCTACTTGCACATTCATCTTCTGCACATCTACCATTCCAGTGTTTAATTGCTATATTGTAATTACTTCGCCACCATGGCCTATTTCCTTAACTCCCTTATCTTACCAAATTTGCACTCACTGTATATAGACTTTTTTTCTTTTTTCTACTGTATTATTGACTGTATGTTTTGTTTATTCCATGTGTAACTCTGTGTTGTTGTATGTGTCAAATTGCTATGCTTTATCTTGGCCAGGTCGCAGTTGCAAATGAGAACTTGTTAAATAAAGGTGAAAAAAAATTATGTTCAGGCGTACCACTGGTCTCCTATAGAACATTGATTATATTAAGAGTGTATCTATTCAGGGGTACCACTGGACTTTGCTTGAGACTGTGTTTGTGTTTCTATTCAGGCATACCACGGCCACCACCATGCTATGGAGGTCCTGGTTCAGTCTCTGCTGGATCTAGACGTGAGGGACAGCCAGGGGCGCACCCTCTGGACCTGTCTGCCTTAAAATGCCATGTGGAGTGTGTTGACGTCCTCATCAACCAGGGAGCCTCCATCCTGGTTAAAGACTTCTGAAGAGGGGGTCCATGAAGAGGACCCACATCCACGCTGCAGGTACACATAGGATATCACAGAGATTCTGTAATTAAAACGTTTTCCTGACCAAGATAACCATTTGTTTGGTCATGTTGCTAGGACGACAATATCCACTCTAGGGATGTTACATGGTATAGTGAAAATGCCCACTAGACACTGATCTAAGAACATTTTTTGTCATGTTCTCCACTAATGATTGATGATCTAGGGAGGGTAAGCTGATCCTAGATCAGGGCACAGGGGAGACTTCTATCCAGAGCCAGGTACACAGCTAGCAGGTGACAGGCGTCGATGGCCTCAGGCCCAAAATTATTTATTATCTGCTGTGTTATCATGAGGATGTCATCTACCAACACCATTGTTCTACAAATATGTCTGTTCATGTGAAGGTTATAGTCATCCAGCTCATATCCTCTCCGTTTATCCTCCTCTAGCTACCAACGGTCAATCATATCACATTCTTATATCTTCGCCATTTAACCTGCTCTAGCTATTGAATGTCAATCATCTCACGTTCCTATATCCTCTTTGTTTATCTTCCTCTAGCTACCAACGGTCATTCGGAGTGTTTGCGTTTGCTGATTGGAAATGTAAATGTTGCCATCACCACAGTTACTCATGTCAGGTCATAACCTCAACTCCAAGTAGGAACCGTCAAAACAATACTGAGGACACAAGTATTACAGTTAGCGTTTAATTGAGCCAAAACATGAAAATGCAGTTACACACACACAACCTGGACTAGAATACCCATGAACTCTTGCATGGACTCCGAGCACCATGTCCCACATCAGATATCCATGATTGTGGTCAACGGGGGCTCAGATGCAGAAGGGAACAGTTCCTCAAAGGCATGGTCAGACTGGCCGGTCGCAGCTGCCGAGGTAGCGTCGTCAGACGGGCCAGTGGCAGCGTCGTCAGACGGGCCAGTGGCAGCGTCGTCAGACGGGCCAGTGGCAGCGTCGTCAGACGGGCCAGTGGCAGCGTCGTCAGACGGGCCAGTGGCAGCGTCGTCAGACGGGCCAGTGGCAGCGTCGTCAGACGGGCCAGTGGCAGCGTCGTCAGACGGGCCAGTGGCAGCTTCAGAGGTAGCGTCGTCAGACGGGCCAGTGGCAGCTTCAGAGGTAGCGTCGTCAGACGGGCCAGTGGCAGCTTCAGAGGTAGCGTCGTCAGACGGGCCAGTGGCAGCTTCAGAGGTAGCGTCGTCAGACGGGCCAGTGGCAGCTTCAGAGGTAGCGTCGTCAGACGGGCCAGTGGCAGCTTCAGAGGTAGCGTCGTCAGACGGGCCAGTGGCAGCTTCAGAGGTAGCGTCGTCAGACGGGCCAGTGGCAGCTTCAGAGGTAGCGTCGTCAGAGGACAGGGCATCATTTGCCGTAGAGCTACCGTGGTTTGGAGAAGCTTGGGATTCTACTTCATTAGTCTCGAAATACTCTAGAGAGAAAACAAAAAGGAACAGTTGGGTATTCTACAGCAACACAGCTGTTCTACACGGTCTAGGCCAAATTGCCATTCGAATGTTGAGCAACATGAACCCAACACAGATTTAAAAGTATATGTTTCAGGCCGTACCTTCTCTGTCTTGTTTAGCGTCAGACCCTATGGATCGGAGCAAGGCCAGGGCATGCACAATGGAGACGTCATTTGATGACAGCTCTGAAAAACGTAGGTTAAGGTACACAAGCAAAATGACCAAATCAAAGGGTTTGACAACATTATTTAGACAACTGAGTTACTCTATGGTGTTGAATGAGTGTCAAACACAGCAGCACCATAGACACAGTACAAAGCTAGAAGGGTTGTGGAAAGAAACACTTACCTCCAAGTCTCCTCTGCAGAGAGACTTGCTCTAGCTTCTGGGACTTTCCAACAGGGTAACAAGAAACTGAGGAGAAAGTGTTGACAGAAGTTGAGTTGACACAAAATAGCTACATATATTAATAATAGCAGACGACCAATGCGGAACAAACAGACAGTCAAATTTTAATCTCCAACTGATAAAGTTGAGATTATTTCCCAACCAAATCCCTTCAATCCAAATAAAACATTAGTGAACCAACCTTTCACAACCCCCACAGTCACCACAAAGAGCAGCAATTCTCTCACACCTCCCATGATCATGAAAATAGTCTGTGTTATCAACAGGTAATGTCTTCACATGGCCTGTATGAGGCTTATATAGGCCACTAATGACCTTTTACCTGACAAACATGACTTAACGATCAATTAACATGCTTGATTGAGGTGTTACATTCAGATAGAAATAGACCATGTAGAACGTATGTTGTGCAGGCAATCTTTTCTACTCCATATATTGCATTTATATCTGTAATGTTTAACCCTAATGGTCTCAGCTCAGCAGTAGAAAGAAGTAGGCCTAATTATTTTAGGTGTAATCTTCAAAGATATTAGGGGGAAATAAACACTGTACCCAAATCCACTTTTTACAATGCTCCTGGGAAATGGGTAGGCCTCCACCATATAGTCCTTCACAGTTTTACAGCTGTGTTATATTCCTTTATTTACATAGATCACATACATAAATATATATGTTAGCTGTAGGTAGCTTTGGGATAAAATTCCCATATTGTATTGTTACTAACATAAATCATAATATATCATATTTTCCTAATTTGCTCTGTATGAGGTTCGTTATATGAAGGACATTCAAGTGGATGTGACCCCTAACCTGCAATAGGGGCTCAGTGGGGTGACAGACATCCTGTAACGGATCTCCAAGCTAGTGTCTGAGGACCTGGAGGAGGCTGTGTCTACAGCTGTGGTTCAGGACAAGCATGGTAACCTACCCTAACCTCACTGTATGAAGGATTTCATTGTTATGGATAGTCATCTCCAATCTGTTCAAATATCACTGTTGTTGATAACACACATTACCAAAATGATTCACACTTGTCTTCCTATTTCCACATAATCTGTCATGGTTCCCCACCTTAACAGGGCATAAAACCAACCTCTCTTTATTGCTCTCTTTATTGCTAATACAACCAAATCCAACAGCGTTCGAGTATCTTAATGCTTTTCTTCTAACCCTGAATGGCAACTTTTTATCCTAGTACACAAGCATGTCATTTTATCCATCCACACCCACTCTCCTGCCGCATGTCCACTGCGGCTGAGACTTTCACCCACTCGTTACAGGTATTAGCAGGTAACCAACCCCACCCGGGTCTTACCCCCTAGGACTTACCCTTTGCAGGTATCAACCTGTTGTGGTTTACCTTCCAGGACTTACCATATACCACAAAGCTACGACCGGTCATAATTACAATGGGACTACTGAATAAGCTCAGGCTTTCTAGGTCCGTACCCTATAATTGGTTCAGCGTACGACTCTCATCTCCCCAAGATGTCAGAATTAGTGATAACAGGTGTAGGAACTGTGCCTACCTTGTTTCTGTTTCACTGATTCAGAATCTCTAGTTCGACTGCAAATCGTGGTGAACCCTGCTCGCAGTGCCAACTGTTAGGTTCTAATTCTCAGAGTAAAAACTCGACGGACACTATGAAAGCTTAAACCAAGTTTATTCTTCCCAGAGGGTCAAGACAGCTGCATTAGACAAAAAACATATTCACACAAGCACTGATATTTAATCCTTTCTCCTATGCTGAGTCTACTCCTACACCTCTGAACAGCCAATGCATCTCTGTTGCTAGACAGAACCTTTGTGATATCTGTTCTTCCTCACTTCATCTGACCTGACCGCTACCCCAAAGTGCTCACTCCTCCCCAACTCAAGGCTGTCATGTTGATTGGTACCAGACTGTGTCTGGTAGATTTTTCAACCAGAAATTTGCACAGTGTAGCTCTAACTCCAAAAAGTTTTGGGACACTGTAAAGTCCATGGAGAACAAGAGCACCTCCTCCCAGCTGCCCACTGCATTGAGGCTAGGTAACACGGTCACCACCGATAAATCCATGATAATCGAACATTTCAATAAGCATTTCTCTACGGCTGGCCATGTTTTCTTCCTGGCTACCCCAACTCCGGCCAACAGCTCCGCACACCCCGCAGCTACTTGCCCGAGCCTCCCCAGCTTCTCCTTCACCCAAATCCAGGTAGCAGATGTTCTGAAAGAGCTGCAAAAACTGGACCCGTACAAATCAGCTGGGCTAGATAATCTGGACCCTCTCTTTCTAAAATTATCCGCCGCCATTGTTGCAACCCCCATTACCAGTCTGTTCAACCTCTCTTTCGTATCGTCCGAGATCCCTAAAGATTGGAAAGCTGCCGCGGTCATCCCCCTCTTCAAAGGGGGTGACACTCTAGACCCAAACTGTTATAGACCTATATCCATCCTGCTCTGCCTTTCTAAAGTCTTCGAAAGCCAAGTTAATAAACAGATCACTGACCATTTCGAATCCCACCGTACCTTCTCCGCTGTGCAATCCAGTTTCCGAGCTGGTCATGGGTGCACCTCAGCCACGCTCAAGGTACTAAACGATATCATAACCGCCATCGATAAAAGACAGTACTGTGCAGCCGTCTTCATCGACCTGGCCAAGGCTTTCGACTCTGTCAATCACCGTATTCTTATCGGCAGACTCAACAGCCTTGGTTTCTCAAATGACTGTCTCGCCTGGTTCACCAACTACTTCGCAGACAGAGTTCAGTGTGTCAAATTGGAAGGCCTGTTGTCCGGACCTCTGGCAGTCTCTATGGGAGTACCACAGGGTTCAATTCTCGGGCCGACACTTTTCTCTGTATATATCAACGATGTCACTCTTGCTGCGTGTGATTCCCTGATCCACCTCTACGCAGACGACAGCATTCTGTATACATCTGGCCCTTCTTTGGACACTGTGTTAACTAACCTCCAAACGAGCTTCAATGCCATACAACGCTCCTTCCTGTGGCCTCCAACTGCTCTTAAACGCTAGTAAAACCAAATGCATGCTTTTCAAAATTTCGCTGCCCGCACCCGCCCGCCCAGCATCACTACTCTGGACGGTTCTGACCTAGAATACGTGGACAACTACAAATACCTAGGTGTTTGGCTAGACTGTAAACTCTCCTTCCAGACTCATATCAAACATCTCCAATCCAAAATCAAATCTAGAAACAGCTTTCTATTTCGCAACAAAGCCTCCTTCACTCACGCCGCCAAACTTACCCTAGTAAAACTGACTATCCTACCAATCCTCGACTTTGGCGATGTCATCTACAAAATAGCTTCCAATACTCTACTCAGCAAACTGGATGCAGTCTATCACAGAGCCATCCGTGTTGTTACCAAAGCCCCTTATACCACCCACCACTACGACCTGTATGCTCTTGTCGGCTGGCCCTCGCTACATATTCGTCGCCAGACCCACTGGCTCCAGGTCATCTATAAGTCTATAAGTCTCCGCCTTATCTCAGCTCACTGGTCACGATAACAACACCCACCCGTAGCACGCGCTCCAGCAGGTATATCTCACTGGTTATCCCCAAAGCCAACACCTCTTTTGGCCGCCTTTCCTTCCAGTTCTCTGCTGCCAGTGACTGGAACGAATTGCAAAAATCGCTGAAGCTGGAGACTTACATTTCACTCACTAACTTTAAATATCAGCTATCTGAGCAGCTAACCGATCACTGCAGCTATATGTTGTGACGTTGTATTAGTTAATGTGACGACTGTTGCTCATCGAATGATTACAAGTTTCTAATTACGTGATTAACTGAATCAAGTAATTATTAACTCATTAACCTGGGGCACCATGGGAAAACTAGTTTTTATTGAGTTTCTATTTCCCAAATTAACTCAAAGAATATCAGAATATCGATTTTACCACAGCCGCTAATTAACCAGTTGCCTCTACCAATCTCGTTCTGAACGTCGTATTCTGCACGGACCCGGGTCTCACTAATGAATTCGCACCACACCAATCTTAGTTGAATGTTTATTTACTAAAAAGCTAAATTGATGATAAAAGATACACACACACAAAAACACATTCTAGGCTATTGATTAGAACTTAGTATAACGGGCCAACACACTAGGGCGCGTGTTACCCAAAATGGGGATTTAAAAGAGAGAGAAAGAGAGAAAGTACACGAGATAAATATACATTTGGGGGAAATTGTCAGCTATGCTCATTCTAACCCTAGCCTTGCCCCAAACTGCCGCTGTTATGAGTCAGAATATAATGATGTAATTACTTGTGGAAGGTCTCCGTGGATTTTCCCGCGTGGACCGTTCAAGCTGCTCAATGACGCACTGCTCCTGCGCACCTCTCTAGGTGTCCTCACGATGTCCGTGTCCTTTGGCTTACTGGCCTGTTCACTTGTCCTTGCTCTGGAAGGGGTCTTCGGAGGACAGATAGCTTTGTAGCTCAGAGCTCACAGCGTAAAGATGAAAGAGGGTAGATACCACGATTCGATGGGGAGTGGAGGCTAGGTGGTTCGGCTTGAATTCACCCGCTTAGACACCGCTACTCATCCGTAGCTTGGGTAGAAAAAGATTTCTTTGTCTTCAAACTTGTTGCGTTTTGGGTTCGTTGACCTTTTAGACCTTTGGCTGCAGCTCGGGTCACTTAGTCTAATCTGTTAATTCTGCACTCACAGGTTTTATACCCTCGGGTCAGAAGTGGGCGTAACCGCCTTCAGGGCAATTCTCTGGGCGTACCAAGTTTAAAGGGCAAGGTATAGATTTGAATCAAATCCAATTTTAGACAACTAACTTCACATTTCATCTTTACCGAAACATTCTCTTTGATTTGGACATTTTCCACACAACGTACAATGTATAAACATCAAGCATATACGAGGAAAACTCTTAACGTTACAATGTTTTCATAATAACGTCATCTATTAACCTTTAATAACAAAACAAAAATGACATACATTTTGATATTCCATCTATCGTCATGACCACCATTGTAGTTGACGGAAACCATTGTTCCAAAGTCCCTTTATTGCATGTTTAAAGTTCTGAGGCTGGTTCTCCACATAGTGAGAGGGAATATTTTCTGTGGCCTCAGAATTACCATGGGTGTGAGGGGTCATAAAACCCCCACATCTTCAGAGCCCTAGATCTCTCCTCATCTGTTGGGGTTGAGAGATAATCTGTAGGGTTGTGGTCTCCTGTAACCTGACCTGATGTCACGTTCCTGACCTGTTTTCTGTTGTTTTGTATGTGTTTAGTTGGTCAGGGCGTGAGTTGGGGTGGGTAGTCTATGTTATGTGTTTTCTATGTTGGGTTAATGTGTTGCCTGGTATGGTTCTCAATTAGAGGCAGGTGTTTGACGTTTCCTCTGATTGAGAACCATATTAAGGTAGGTTGTTCTCACTGTTTGTTTGTGGGTGATTGTTCCTGTGTCTGTGTATTCCACATGGGACTGTTTCGTTTGTTCGTTCGTTTTAGGTAGTCTGTTCCTGTTCGTGCGTTCTTCGTCTATATGTAAGTTCGTTTGTTTCAGGTCTGTTGCCTTGGTTTATTGTTTTGTAGTTTGTTCTAGTGTTCATTTTAGTGTTTCGTCTTTCATTTAATAAATCAGTATGTATTCATCACCCGCTGCGCCTTGGTCCGTTCATTCACCACAAGACGGGAACGTTACAGAATCACCCACCAAACCCGGATCAAGCAGCGGGTTAACGGGCAGCAGCGACAGCAGCAGTGGTTCAAGGAGGAATGGACATGGGAGGAGATTCTGGACGGAGAAGGACCCTGGGCAGAGCCAGAGGAGTGTCGCCGCCCAAAAGCGGAGCTGGAGGCATCTAAAGCGGAGAGGCGGCATTATGAGGCGCTAGCAAGGCAGAGCGGCTGGAAGCCCGAGAGGCTCACCCAAACATTTCTTGGGGGGGGGGCTAAAAGGGAGTGTGGCGAAGTCAGGTAGGAGACCTGCGCATACTCCCTGTACTTACCGTGGAGAGCGAGAGTACGGGCAGACACCGTGTTACGCAGTAGAGCGCATGGTGTCTCCTGTACGTGTGCATAGCCCGGTGCGGTACATACCAGCTCCTCGTATCGGCCGGGCTAGATTGAGCATTGAGCCAAGTGCCATGAAGCCGGCTCTACATATCTGGCCTCCAGTACGTCTCCTCGGGCCGGCTTACATGGCACCAGCCTTACGCATGGTGTCCCCGGTTTGCCTACATAGCCCGGTGCGGGTTATTCCACCTCCCCGCACTGGTCGGGCGATGGGGAGCATACAACCAGGTAAGGTTGGGCAGGCTCAGTGCTCAAGGGAGCCAGTACGCCTGCACGGTCCGGTATTTCCGGCGCCACCTCCCCGCTCCAGCCCGGTACCACCAGTGCCTACACCACGCACCAGGTTTCCTGTGCGTCTCCAGAGCCCTGTTCCTCCTCCACGCACTCTCCCTGTGGTGCGTGTCTCCAGCTCAGTGCCTCCAGTTCCGGCACCACGCATCAAGCCTCCTGTGCGTCTCCAGAGCCCTGTACGCACTGTTCCTTCTCCCCGTACTCGCCATAAGGTGCGTGCCCTCAGCCCGGTACCACCAGTGCCGGTACCACGCACCAGGCCTATAGTGCGCTTTGAGAGTCCAGTGTGCCCTGTTCCTGCTCCCCGCACTAGCCTTGAGGTGCGTGTCTCCAGTCCGGTACCACCAGTTCCGGCACCACGCACCAGGCCTACTGTGCGCCTCAGCAGGTCAGAGTCGGCCGTCTGCCCAACGCCGCCTGCACTGCTCGTCTGTCCAGCGCCGTCTGAGCTGCCTGCCTGCCCAGCGCCGTCTGAGCCATCCGTCTGCCCAACGCCGCCTGCACTGCTCGTCTGCCCAACGCCGCCTGCACTGCTCGTCTGCCCAGCACGGTCTGAGCCATCTGTCTGCCCAGTGCCGTCTGAGCCATCCGTCTGCCCAGCACCGTCTGAGCCATCTGTCTGCCCAGCGCCGTCTGAGCCATCCGTCTGCCCAGCGCCGTCTGAGCCATCCGTCTGCCCAGCACCTTCTGAGCCATCCGTCTGCCACGAGCCATTAGAGCCGCCCGTCTGTCCCGAGCCATTAGAGCCGTCCGTCAGTCAGGAGCTGCTAGAGCCGTCCGTCAGTCAGGAGCTGCCAGAGCCGCCAGCCAGTCAGGAGCTGCCAGAGCCGCCAGCCAGTCAGGAGCTGCCAGAGCCGCCAGCCAGTCAGGAGCTGCCAGAGCCGCCAGCCAGTCAGGAGCTGCCAGAGCCGCCAGCCAGTCAGGAGCTGCCAGAGCCGCCAGCCAGTCAGGAGCTGCCAGAGCTGCCCTCCAGTCATGAGCTGCCTTACAGTCATGAGCTGCCCTACAGTCATGAGCTGCCCTCCAGTCATGAGCTGCCCTACAGTCATGAGCTGCCCTACAGTCATGAGCTGCCCTACAGTCATGGGCTGCCCTACAGTCATGAGCTGCCCTCCAGTCATGAGCTGCCCTCCAGTCATGAGCTGCCCTTCAGTCCGGAGCTGCCACTCAGTCCGGAGCTGCCACTCAGTCCGGAGCTGCCATTCAGTCCGGAGCTGCCATTAGTCCAGAGTTGTCCCTCTGTCCTAAGCTACCTCTCTGTCCGGAGCGATCTCTCTGTCCGGAGCTACCTCTCTGTCCTGAGCTACCTCTCTGTCCTGAGCTACCTCTCTGTTCTGAGCTACCTCTCTGTCCTGAGCTACCTCTCTGTCCTGAGTTGTCTCCTCTATTTATGAGGGGCCTTGGTGAGGGTTCTTGGACCATGGTCGGGGGCGAGGGTCGCCACTCAAGGGACGCTAAGGAGGGGGACAAAGACAATGGTGGAGTGGTGTCCTCGTCCACCGCCGGAGCCGCCACCGCGGACAGATGCCCACCCAGACCCTCCCCTTGAGTTTTAGGGGTGCGCCCGGAGTTCGCACCTTGAGGGGGGGGTTCTGTCACATTCCTGACCTGTTTTCTGTTGTTTTGTATGTGTTTAGTTGGTCAGGGCGTGAGTTGGGGTGGGTAGTCTATGTTATGTGTTTTCTATGTTGGGTTGATGTGTTGCCTGGTATGGTTCTCAATTAGAGGCAGGTGTTTGACGTTTCCTCTGATTGAGAACCATATTAAGGTAGGTTGTTCTCACTGTTTGTTTGTGGGTGATTGTTCCTGTGTCTGTGTATTCCACATGGGACTGTTTCGTTTGTTCGTTCGTTTTAGGTAGTCTGTTCCTGTTCGTGCGTTCTTCGTCTATATGTAAGTTCGTTTGTTTCAGGTCTGTTGCCTTCGTTTATTGTTTTGTAGTTTGTTCTAGTGTTCATTTTAGTGTTTCGTCTTTCATTTAATAAATCAGTATGTATTCATCACCCGCTGCGCCTTGGTCCGTTCATTCACCACAAGACGAACGTTACACCTGATCAGGACAGTCATGACATATACATAGTTCATGTGTAAATAGCCCACCCCAATCTACCCACCTCATCCCCATATTGTTTTTATTTACTTTTCTGCTCTTTTGCACACCAGCATCACTATTTGCACATCATCATCTGCTCATCTATCACTCCAGTGTTAGTCTGCAAAATGTTTCTTACTTTGAAACTATGGCCTATTTATTGCCTTACCTCCTCACGCCATTTGCACACCTGTATAGACTTTCTTTTTTTCTATTGTGTTATTGACTGTACGCTTGTTTATTCCATGTGTAACTCTGTGTTGTTTGTGTCGCACTGCTTTGCTTTATCTTGGCCAGGTCGCAGTTGTAAATGAGAACTTGTTCTCAACTAGCTTACCTGGTTAAATAAAGGTGAAATAAACAAAAAATCCCAGAGGATCCCAGATGGCTAACAATAACATATCCTGACATAATGTAAACGTTATACACTGCTCAAAAAAATAAAGGGAACACTTAAACACAATGTAACTCCAAGTCAATCACACTTCTGTGAAATCAAACTGTCCACTTAGGAAGCAACACTGATTGACAATAAATTTCACATGCTGTTGTGCAAATGGAATAGACAAAAGGTGGAAATTATAGGCAATTAGCAAGACACCCCCAATATGGCCTGCTGGAGGTCATTTTGCAGGGCTCTGGCAGTGCTCCTCCTTGCACAAAGGCGGAGGTAGCAGTCCTGCTGCTGGGTTGTTGCCCTCCTACGGCCTCCTCCACGTCTCCTGATGTACTGGCCTGTCTCCTGGTAGCGCCTCCATGCTCTGGACACTACGCTGACAGACACAGCAAACCTTCTTTCCACAGCTCGCATTGATGTGCCATCCTGGATGAGCTGCACTACCTGAGCCACTTGTGTGGGTTGTAGACTCCGTCTCATGCTACCACTAGAGTGAAAGCACCGCCAGCATTCAAAAGTGACCAAAACATCAGCCAGGAAAGCCAGGAAGCATAGGAACTGGTCTGTGGTCACCACCTGCAGAATCACTCCTTTATTGGGGGTGTCTTGCTAATTGCCTATAATTTCCACCTTTTGTCTATTCCATTTGCAAAACAGCATGTGAAATTTATTGTCAGTGTTGCTTCCTAAGTGGACAGTTTGATTTCACAGAAGTGTGATTGACTTGGAGTTACATTGTGTTAAGTGTTCCCTTTATTTTTTTGAGCAGTGTACATTAAGCTCTGTGACATGAATTAGTATATTTCATATTCTCAGAACCCAACAGTAGGTTTTAAGGTGTGGCTGCATGTTTGTCGTGGACGCATTGTCACTCTTGATGTTCTTTTTCCAGATTGCAAGTGAAACACCTTTAGATGTAAGTGCCAGTTGGTAACTTTCTCACACTTGCTTGTTTAAGGTATGGATGCAACACCCCAGTATGTCTGCAGGGGCTGGTCACTGAGATTTACCATGTTTCACATGCTACTAGACTAACCTTCCAAGTAAATATGTTACAAGTCTGAACTGGCTGTCCTTGTCTTTCCTCAACTAATTGAAACCTCAGGGACAGACATGCTAAACGACTTTGATGTCAGAGCTCCCATCAGCCCTCTACACCTCGCTGTGAGTAAAGCCTAGCTGCTCCTGTAGTGGTCTCCATATGACAAATGGCACCCTATTTAGTACACTACTTTTGACCAGATCCTTATAGGCCCTGATCAAAAGTAGTTAACTACGTAGGGAATAGGGTGCTATCTGGGATGCAGGCATGGTGTTGATTTTCCACAGGAAGTTGACTGTCCAGAGAGACTCACACCAAATTCCTATCTATTCCTGATTAGTGTGAAATACATGCATATTCTACACAGTGATGATTTCCTTATTTTGCCATTTGAGTTAATCAACCTCCAGGTTTGTTTCTCAATCCCACGCTTGGCAGGGACCTCAGATGTTGATGCTGTGCGGGAGCAAAAATTGGCTCCCGATTGAAAGACTCTGGTCTACTAGAGGTCTAGCACTGTATATCTAGTCAGGCGTACCACGGCCACCACCATGCTATGGAGGTCCTGGTTCAGTCTCTGCTGGATCTAGACGTGAGGGACAGGCTGAATTTAACCTGAAAGTTTGGATTAGAACTGGGATATGAAGACCAACCGCCAAAACGATGGGCTAATGATACGAGAGCTGGTTTTACATGTAAGCATTAACTAATAGGAAACCAAGTCAGTTACGAGAGAAGACTAGTAGACACCCAGCAGAGTCATTTAAATGCAAGTTGACAACCGTGATATTAGTTAGCACTGACACCATTAACCCCGATTCTAGCAACAGCCTCATATGTACAAATCCCAAACACTCAGTTCCACAACCATCAAGTTTAAATGAACTAGAACCCATTCCACATCATGTGATGCTACTAGCATAATTTGACCAAATGTAGCTTAAGTCAAATGGTAATTTAAGCACAGGGGTCAAAGTAGACATATTGCTGATGCCAAAGCATGGTTATAATGCAAAATAAATGTTGACATTACCCCAGTCAGGTCATAGACCTCAAGTCAAAGTAGGAACCGTCAAAACAATACTGAGGACACAAGTATTACAGTTAGTGTTTAATTGAGCCAAAACAAGAAAAAGCAGTTACACAACCTGGACTAGAGTACCCATGAAATCTTGCATGGACCCCGAGCACCATGTCCCACGTCAGATATCCATGTTTGTGGTCAACGGGGGCTGAGATGCAGAAGTCAACATTTGCTCAATGGCATGGTCAGACTGGCCGGTGGCAGCTTCAGAGGTAGCGTCGTCAGACGGGCCAGTGGCAGCTTCAGAGGTAGCGTCGTCAGACTGGCCGGTCGCAGCTTCAGAGGTAGCGTCGTCAGACTGGCCGGTCGCAGCTTCAGAGGTAGCGTCGTCAGACTGGCCGGTCGCAGCTTCAGAGGTAGCGTCGTCAGACTGGCCGGTCGCAGCTTCAGAGGTAGCGTCGTCAGACTGGCCGGTCGCAGCTTCAGAGGTAGCGTCGTCAGACGGGCCAGTGGCAGCTTCAGAGGTAGCGTCGTCAGACGGGCCAGTGGCAGCTTCAGAGGTAGCGTCGTCAGACGGGCCAGTGGCAGCTTCAGAGGTAGCGTCGTCAGACGGGCCAGTGGCAGCTTCAGAGGTAGCGTCGTCAGACGGGCCAGTGGCAGCTTCAGAGGTAGCGTCGTCAGACGGGCCAGTGGCAGCTTCAGAGGTAGCGTCGTCAGACGGGCCAGTGGCAGCTTCAGAGGTAGCGTCGTCAGACGGGCCAGTGGCAGCTTCAGAGGTAGCGTCGTCAGACGGGCCAGTGGCAGCTTCAGATGTAGCGTCGTCAGACGGGCCAGTGGCAGCTTCAGAGGTAGCGTCGTCAGACGGGCCAGTGGCAGCTTCAGAGGTAGCGTCGTCAGACGGGCCAGTGGCAGCTTCAGAGGTAGCGTCGTCAGACGGGCCAGTGGCAGCTTCAGAGGTAGCGTCGTCAGACGGGCCAGTGGCAGCTTCAGAGGTAGCGTCGTCAGACGGGCCAGTGGCAGCTTCAGAGGTAGCGTCGTCAGACGGGCCAGTGGCAGCTTCAGAGGTAGCGTCGTCAGACGGGCCAGTGGCAGCTTCAGAGGTAGCGTCGTCAGACGGGCCAGTGGCAGCTTCAGAGGTAGCGTCGTCAGACGGGCCAGTGGCAGCTTCAGAGGTAGCGTCGTCAGACGGGCCAGTGGCAGCTTCAGAGGTAGCGTCGTCAGACGGGCCAGTGGCAGCTTCAGAGGTAGCGTCGTCAGACGGGCCAGTGGCAGCTTCAGAGGTAGCGTCGTCAGACGGGCCAGTGGCAGCTTCAGAGGTAGCGTCGTCAGACGGGCCAGTGGCAGCTTCAGAGGTAGCGTCGTCAGACGGGCCAGTGGCAGCTTCAGCGGTAGCGTCGTCAGACGGGCCAGTGGCAGCTTCAGAGGTAGCGTCGTCAGACGGGCCAGTGGCAGCTTCAGAGGTAGCGTCGTCAGACGGGCCAGTGGCAGCTTCAGAGGTAGCGTCGTCAGACGGGCCAGTGGCAGCTTCAGAGGTAGCGTCGTCAGACGGGCCAGTGGCAGCTTCAGAGGTAGCGTCGTCAGACGGGCCAGTGGCAGCTTCAGAGGTAGCGTCGTCAGACGGGCCAGTGGCAGCTTCAGAGGTAGCGTCGTCAGACGGGCCAGTGGCAGCTTCAGAGGTAGCGTCGTCAGACGGGCCAGTGGCAGCTTCAGAGGTAGCGTCGTCAGACGGGCCAGTGGCAGCTTCAGAGGTAGCGTCGTCAGACGGGCCAGTGGCAGCTTCAGAGGTAGCGTCGTCAGACGGGCCAGTGGCAGCTTCAGAGGTAGCGTCGTCAGAGGACAGGGCATCATTTGCCGTAGAGCTACCGTGGTTTGGAGAAGCTTGGGATTCTACTTCATTAGTCTCGAAATACTCTAGAGAGAAAACAAAAAGGAACAGTTGGGTATTCTACAGCAACACAGCTGTTCTACACGGTCTAGGCCAAATTGCCATTCGAATGTTGAGCAACATGAACCCAACACAGATTTAAAAGTATATGTTTCAGGCCGTACCTTCTCTGTCTTGTTTAGCGTCAGACCCTATGGATCGGAGCAAGGCCAGGGCATGCACAATGGAGACGTCATTTGATGACAGCTCTGAAAAACGTAGGTTAAGGTACACAAGCAAAATGACCAAATCAAAGGGTTTGACAACATTATTTAGACAACTGAGTTACTCTATGGTGTTGAATGAGTGTCAAACACAGCAGCACCATAGACACAGTACAAAGCTAGAAGGGTTGTGGAAAGAAACACTTACCTCCAAGTCTCCTCTGCAGAGAGACTTGCTCTAGCTTCTGGGACTTTCCAACAGGGTAACAAGAAACTGAGGAGAAAGTGTTGACAGAAGTTGAGTTGACACAAAATAGCTACATATATTAATAATAGCAGACGACCAATGCGGAACAAACAGACAGTCAAATTTTAATCTCCAACTGATAAAGTTGAGATTATTTCCCAACCAAATCCCTTCAATCCAAATAAAACATTAGTGAACCAACCTTTCACAACCCCCACAGTCACCACAAAGAGCAGCAATTCTCTCACACCTCCCATGATCATGAAAATAGTCTGTGTTATCAACAGGTAATGTCTTCACATGGCCTGTATGAGGCTTATATAGGCCACTAATGACCTTTTACCTGACAAACATGACTTAACGATCAATTAACATGCTTGATTGAGGTGTTACATTCAGATAGAAATAGACCATGTAGAACGTATGTTGTGCAGGCAATCTTTTCTACTCCATATATTGCATTTATATCTGTAATGTTTAACCCTAATGGTCTCAGCTCAGCAGTAGAAAGAAGTAGGCCTAATTATTTTAGGTGTAATCTTCAAAGATATTAGGGGGAAATAAACACTGTACCCAAATCCACTTTTTACAATGCTCCTGGGAAATGGGTAGGCCTCCACCATATAGTCCTTCACAGTTTTACAGCTGTGTTATATTCCTTTATTTACATAGATCACATACATAAATATATATGTTAGCTGTAGGTAGCTTTGGGATAAAATTCCCATATTGTATTGTTACTAACATAAATCATAATATATCATATTTTCCTCATTTGCTCTGTAGGAGGTTCGTCATATGAAGGACATTCAAGTGGATGTGACCCCTAACCTGCAATAGGGGCTCAGTGGGGTGACAGACATCCTGTAACGGATCTTCAAGCTAGTGTCTGAGGACCTGGAGGAGGCTGTGTCTACAGCTGTGGTTCAGGACAAGCATGGTAACCTACCCTAACCTCACTGTATGAAGGATTTCATTGTTATGGATAGTCATCTCCAATCTGTTCAAATATCACTGTTGTTGATAACACACATTACCAAAATGATTCACACTTGTCTTCCTATTTCCACATAATCTGTCATGGTTCCCCACCTTAACAGGCCATAAAACCAACCTCTCTTTATTGCTCTCTTTATTGCTAATACAACCAAATCCAACAGCGTTCGAGTATCTTAATGCTTTTCTTCTAACCCTGAATGGCAACTTTTTATCCTAGTACACAAGCATGTCATTTTATCCATCCACACCCACTCTACTGCCGCATGTCCACTGCGGCTGAGACTTTCACCCACTCGTTACAGGTATTAGCAGGTAACCAACCCCACCCGGGTCTTACCCCCTAAGACTACGACCGGTCATAATTACAATGGGACTACTGAATAAGCTCAGGCTTTCTAGGTCCGTACCCTATAATTGGTTCAGCGTACGACTCTCATCTCCCCAAGATGTCAGAATTAGTGATAACAGGTGTAGGAACTGTGCCTACCTTGTTTCTGTTTCACTGATTCAGAATCTCTAGTTCGACTGCAAATCGTGGTGAACCCTGCTCGCAGTGCCAACTGTTAGGTTCTAATTCTCAGAGTAAAAACTCGACGGACACTATGAAAGCTTAAACCAAGTTTATTCTTCCCAGAGGGTCAAGACAGCTGCATTAGACAAAAAACATTCACACAAGCACTGATATTTAATCCTTTCTCCTATGCTGAGTCTACTCCTACACCTCTGAACAGCCAATGCATCTCTGTTGCTAGACAGAACCTTTGTGATATCTGTTCTTCCTCACTTCATCTGACCTGACCGCTACCCCAAAGTGCTCACTCCTCCCCAACTCAAGGCTGTCATGTTGATTGGTACCAGACTGTGTCTGGTAGATTTTTCAACCAGAAATTTGCACAGTGTAGCTCTAACTCCAAAAAGTTTTGGGACACTGTAAAGTCCATGGAGAACAAGAGCACCTCCTCCCAGCTGCCCACTGCATTGAGGCTAGGTAACACGGTCACCACCGATAAATCCATGATAATCGAACATTTCAATAAGCATTTCTCTACGGCTGGCCATGTTTTCTTCCTGGCTACCCCAACTCCGGCCAACAGCTCCGCACACCCCGCAGCTACTTGCCCGAGCCTCCCCAGCTTCTCCTTCACCCAAATCCAGGTAGCAGATGTTCTGAAAGAGCTGCAAAAACTGGACCCGTACAAATCAGCTGGGCTAGATAATCTGGACCCTCTCTTTCTAAAATTATCCGCCGCCATTGTTGCAACCCCCATTACCAGTCTGTTCAACCTCTCTTTCGTATCGTCCGAGATCCCTAAAGATTGGAAAGCTGCCGCGGTCATCCCCCTCTTCAAAGGGGGTGACACTCTAGACCCAAACTGTTATAGACCTATATCCATCCTGCTCTGCCTTTCTAAAGTCTTCGAAAGCCAAGTTAATAAACAGATCACTGACCATTTCGAATCCCACCGTACCTTCTCCGCTGTGCAATCCAGTTTCCGAGCTGGTCATGGGTGCACCTCAGCCACGCTCAAGGTACTAAACGATATCATAACCGCCATCGATAAAAGACAGTACTGTGCAGCCGTCTTCATCGACCT
This sequence comes from Salvelinus namaycush, assembly GCF_016432855.1. NCBI lineage: Eukaryota > Metazoa > Chordata > Actinopteri > Salmoniformes > Salmonidae > Salvelinus > Salvelinus namaycush. The sequence goes on along the minus strand of NW_024061608.1, from coordinate 144,986 downwards.
GGCCAAGGCTTTCGACTCTGTCAATCACCGTATTCTTATCGGCAGACTCAACAGCCTTGGTTTCTCAAATGACTGTCTCGCCTGGTTCACCAACTACTTCGCAGACAGAGTTCAGTGTGTCAAATTGGAAGGCCTGTTGTCCGGACCTCTGGCAGTCTCTATGGGAGTACCACAGGGTTCAATTCTCGGGCCGACACTTTTCTCTGTATATATCAACGATGTCACTCTTGCTGCGTGTGATTCCCTGATCCACCTCTACGCAGACGACAGCATTCTGTATACATCTGGCCCTTCTTTGGACACTGTGTTAACTAACCTCCAAACGAGCTTCAATGCCATACAACGCTCCTTCCTGTGGCCTCCAACTGCTCTTAAACGCTAGTAAAACCAAATGCATGCTTTTCAAAATTTCGCTGCCCGCACCCGCCCGCCCAGCATCACTACTCTGGACGGTTCTGACCTAGAATACGTGGACAACTACAAATACCTAGGTGTTTGGCTAGACTGTAAACTCTCCTTCCAGACTCATATCAAACATCTCCAATCCAAAATCAAATCTAGAAACAGCTTTCTATTTCGCAACAAAGCCTCCTTCACTCACGCCGCCAAACTTACCCTAGTAAAACTGACTATCCTACCAATCCTCGACTTTGGCGATGTCATCTACAAAATAGCTTCCAATACTCTACTCAGCAAACTGGATGCAGTCTATCACAGAGCCATCCGTGTTGTTACCAAAGCCCCTTATACCACCCACCACTACGACCTGTATGCTCTTGTCGGCTGGCCCTCGCTACATATTCGTCGCCAGACCCACTGGCTCCAGGTCATCTATAAGTCTATAAGTCTCCGCCTTATCTCAGCTCACTGGTCACGATAACAACACCCACCCGTAGCACGCGCTCCAGCAGGTATATCTCACTGGTTATCCCCAAAGCCAACACCTCTTTTGGCCGCCTTTCCTTCCAGTTCTCTGCTGCCAGTGACTGGAACGAATTGCAAAAATCGCTGAAGCTGGAGACTTACATTTCACTCACTAACTTTAAATATCAGCTATCTGAGCAGCTAACCGATCACTGCAGCTATATGTTGTGACGTTGTATTAGTTAATGTGACGACTGTTGCTCATCGAATGATTACAAGTTTCTAATTACGTGATTAACTGAATCAAGTAATTATTAACTCATTAACCTGGGGCACCATGGGAAAACTAGTTTTTATTGAGTTTCTATTTCCCAAATTAACTCAAAGAATATCAGAATATCGATTTTACCACAGCCGCTAATTAACCAGTTGCCTCTACCAATCTCGTTCTGAACGTCGTATAGCCCGGGATTCTGCACGGACCCGGGTCTCACTAATGAATTCGCACCACACCAATCTTAGTTGAATGTTTATTTACTAAAAAGCTAAATTGATGATAAAAGATACACACACACAAAAACACATTCTAGGCTATTGATTAGAACTTAGTATAACGGGCCAACACACTAGGGCGCGTGTTACCCAAAATGGGGATTTAAAAGAGAGAGAAAGAGAGAAAGTACACGAGATAAATATACATTTGGGGGAAATTGTCAGCTATGCTCATTCTAACCCTAGCCTTGCCCCAAACTGCCGCTGTTATGAGTCAGAATATAATGATGTAATTACTTGTGGAAGGTCTCCGTGGATTTTCCCGCGTGGACCGTTCAAGCTGCTCAATGACGCACTGCTCCTGCGCACCTCTCTAGGTGTCCTCACGATGTCCGTGTCCTTTGGCTTACTGGCCTGTTCACTTGTCCTTGCTCTGGAAGGGGTCTTCGGAGGACAGATAGCTCTGTAGCTCAGAGCTCACAGCGTAAAGATGAAAGAGGGTAGATACCACGATTCGATGGGGAGTGGAGGCTAGGTGGTTCGGCTTGAATTCACCCGCTTAGACACCGCTACTCATCCGTAGCTTGGGTAGAAAAAGATTTCTTTGTCTTCAAACTTGTTGCGTTTTGGGTTCGTTGACCTTTTAGACCTTTGGCTGCAGCTCGGGTCACTTAGTCTAATCTGTTAATTCTGCACTCACAGGTTTTATACCCTCGGGTCAGAAGTGGGCGTAACCGCCTTCAGGGCAATTCTCTGGGCGTACCAAGTTTAAAGGGCAAGGTATAGATTTGAATCAAATCCAATTTTAGACAACTAACTTCACATTTCATCTTTACCGAAACATTCTCTTTGATTTGGACATTTTCCACACAACGTACAATGTATAAACATCAAGCATATACGAGGAAAACTCTTAACGTTACAATGTTTTCATAATAACGTCATCTATTAACCTTTAATAACAAAACAAAAATGACATACATTTTGATATTCCATCTATCGTCATGACCACCATTGTAGTTGACGGAAACCATTGTTCCAAAGTCCCTTTATTGCATGTTTAAAGTTCTGAGGCTGGTTCTCCACATAGTGAGAGGGAATATTTTCTGTGGCCTCAGAATTACCATGGGTGTGAGGGGTCATAAAACCCCCACATCTTCAGAGCCCTAGATCTCTCCTCATCTGTTGGGGTTGAGAGATAATCTGTAGGGTTGTGGTCTCCTGTAACCTGACCTGATGTCACGTTCCTGACCTGTTTTCTGTTGTTTTGTATGTGTTTAGTTGGTCAGGGCGTGAGTTGGGGTGGGTAGTCTATGTTATGTGTTTTCTATGTTGGGTTAATGTGTTGCCTGGTATGGTTCTCAATTAGAGGCAGGTGTTTGACGTTTCCTCTGATTGAGAACCATATTAAGGTAGGTTGTTCTCACTGTTTGTTTGTGGGTGATTGTTCCTGTGTCTGTGTATTCCACATGGGACTGTTTCGTTTGTTCGTTCGTTTTAGGTAGTCTGTTCCTGTTCGTGCGTTCTTCGTCTATATGTAAGTTCGTTTGTTTCAGGTCTGTTGCCTTCGTTTATTGTTTTGTAGTTTGTTCTAGTGTTCATTTTAGTGTTTCGTCTTTCATTTAATAAATCAGTATGTATTCATCACCCGCTGCGCCTTGGTCCGTTCATTCACCACAAGACGAACGTTACACCTGATCAGGACAGTCATGACATATACATAGTTCATCTGTAAATAGCCCACCCCAATCTACCCACCTCATCCCCATATTGTTTTTATTTACTTTTCTGCTCTTTTGCACACCAGTATCACTATTTGCACATCATCATCTGCTCATCTATCACTCCAGTGTTAGTCTGCAAAATGTTTCTTACTTTGAAACTATGGCCTATTTATTGCCTTACCTCCTCACGCCATTTGCACACCTGTATAGACTTTCTTTTTTTCTATTGTGTTATTGACTGTACGCTTGTTTATTCCATGTGTAACTCTGTGTTGTTTGTGTCGCACTGCTTTGCTTTATCTTGGCCAGGTCGCAGTTGTAAATGAGAACTTGTTCTCAACTAGCTTACCTGGTTAAATAAAGGTGAAATAAACAAAAAATCCCAGAGGATCCCAGATGGCTAACAATAACATATCCTGACATAATGTAAACGTTATACACTGCTCAAAAAAATAAAGGGAACACTTAAACACAATGTAACTCCAAGTCAATCACACTTCTGTGAAATCAAACTGTCCACTTAGGAAGCAACACTGATTGACAATAAATTTCACATGCTGTTGTGCAAATGGAATAGACAAAAGGTGGAAATTATAGGCAATTAGCAAGACACCCCCAATATGGCCTGCTGGAGGTCATTTTGCAGGGCTCTGGCAGTGCTCCTCCTTGCACAAAGGCGGAGGTAGCAGTCCTGCTGCTGGGTTGTTGCCCTCCTACGGCCTCCTCCACGTCTCCTGATGTACTGGCCTGTCTCCTGGTAGCGCCTCCATGCTCTGGACACTACGCTGACAGACACAGCAAACCTTCTTTCCACAGCTCGCATTGATGTGCCATCCTGGATGAGCTGCACTACCTGAGCCACTTGTGTGGGTTGTAGACTCCGTCTCATGCTACCACTAGAGTGAAAGCACCGCCAGCATTCAAAAGTGACCAAAACATCAGCCAGGAAAGCCAGGAAGCATAGGAACTGAGAAGTGGTCTGTGGTCACCACCTGCAGAATCACTCCTTTATTGGGGGTGTCTTGCTAATTGCCTATAATTTCCACCTTTTGTCTATTCCATTTGCAAAACAGCATGTGAAATTTATTGTCAGTGTTGCTTCCTAAGTGGACAGTTTGATTTCACAGAAGTGTGATTGACTTGGAGTTACATTGTGTTTAAGTGTTCCCTTTATTTTTTTGAGCAGTGTACATTAAGCTCTGTGACATGAATTAGTATATTTCATATTCTCAGAACCCAACAGTAGGTTTTAAGGTGTGGCTGCATGTTTGTCGTGGACGCATTGTCACTCTTGATGTTCTTTTTCCAGATTGCAAGTGAAACACCTTTAGATGTAAGTGCCAGTTGGTAACTTTCTCACACTTGCTTGTTTAAGGTATGGATGCAACACCCCAGTATGTCTGCAGGGGCTGGTCACTGAGATTTACCATGTTTCACATGCTACTAGACTAACCTTCCAAGTAAATATGTTACAAGTCTGAACTGGCTGTCCTTGTCTTTCCTCAACTAATTGAAACCTCAGGGACAGACATGCTAAACGACTGATGTCAGAGCTCCCATCAGCCCTCTACACCTCGCTGTGAGTAAAGCCTACCTGCTCCTGTAGGGGTCTCCATATGACAAATGGCACCCTATTTAGTACACTACTTTTGACCAGATCCTTATAGGCCCTGATCAAAAGTAGTTAGCACCCTATTCCCTACGTAGTTATCTGGGATGCAGGCATGGTGTTGATTTTCCACAGGAAGTTGACTGTCCAGAGAGACTCACACCAAATTCCTATCTATTCCTGATTAGTGTGAAATACATGCATATTCTACACAGTGATGATTTCCTTATTTTGCCATTTGAGTTAATCAACCTCAGAGGAGAAGTAGAGTGTTTGTTTCTCAATCCCACGCTTGGCAGGGACCTGAGATGTTGATGCTGTGCGGGAGCAAAAATTGGCTCCCGATTGAAAGACTCTGGTCTACTAGAGGTCTAGCACTGTATATCTAGTCAGGCGTACCACGGCCACCACCATGCTATGGAGGTCCTGGTTCAGTCTGCTGGATCTAGACGTGAGGGACAGCCTGAATTTAACCTGAAAGTTTGGATTAGAACTGGGATATGAAGACCAACCGCCAAAACGATGTGCTAATGATACGAGAGCTGGTTTTACATGTAAGTATTAACTAATAGGAAACCAAGTCAGTTACGAGAGAAGACTAGTAGACACCCAGCAGAGTCATTTAAATGCAAGTTGACAACTGTGAAATTAGTTGGCACTGACACCATTAACCCCGATTCTAGCAACAGCCTCATATGTACAAATCCCAAACACTCAATGCCACAACCATCAAGTTTAAATTAACTAGAACCCATTCCACATAATGTGATGCTACTAGCATAATTTGACCAAATGTAGCTTAAGTCAATTGGTAATTTAAGCACAGGGGTCAAAGTAGACATATTGCTGATGCCAAAGATGGTTATAATGCAAAATAAATGTTGACATTACCCCAGTCAGGTTATAGACCTCAACTCCAAGTAGGAACCGTCAAAACAATACTGAGGACACAAGTATTACAGTTAGCGTTTAATTGAGCCAAAACAAGAAAATGCAGTTACACACACAACCTGGACTAGAGTACCCATGAACTCTTGCATGGACCCCGAGCACCATGTCCCACGTCAGATATCCATGTTTGTGGTCAACGGGGGCTGAGATGCAGAAGTCAACAGTTCCTCAATGGCATGGTCAGACTGGCCGGTCGCAGCTTCAGAGGTAGCGTCGTCAGACGGGCCGGTCGCAGCTGCCGAGGTAGCGTCGTCAGACTGGCCGGTCGCAGCTGCCGAGGTATTTGCTGCTTAACACCCTGCATCCCACAGCTGGCTTGCTTCTGAAGCTAAGCAGGGTTGGTAATGGTCAGTCCCTAGATTGGAGACCAGTTGCTGCTGGAAGTGGTGTTGGAGGGCCAGTAGGAGTCACTCTTTCCTCTGGTCTAAAATAATATCCCGGGACAGGTGCTCTCTTTCGGGTGGGACGTTAAACATGTGTCCTGACTCTCTGTGGTCACTAAAGATCCCATGGCACTTATTGTTAGAGTAGGGGTGTTAACCCTGGTGTCCTGGCTAAATTCCCGATCTGGTCCTCATACCATCACGGTCACCTAATCATCCCAAGCTTACTATTGGCTCATTCACTCCCCTCTCCCCTGTAACTATTCCCCAGGTTGTTGCTGGAAATGAGAATGTGTTCTCAGTCAACTTACCTGGTTAAATAAAACATATGCTTCTAAATAGCACTTTCGGTTTGAATGGGAAGCTCGGAAATTTCTTGCAATTTCCTCAGGAAGGAAAATTGGTAGATTCTCTGGAAAAGAATGACCCTCCTCCCTCAGCCATTGGGATGAACTTTGCGGGACCCCCACCCGAGTACTCCTACCAGGTACGGACGAGACATGGAGACAAGTGTTCCTTTAATGTTTTGTACTCGTCTCAATAAAAATGGTTTCATACTAAAGACTAGGTCAGAATACATTTGGACTCCCTCGCGCTTTGTCTTTCCCTCTCAAATCAACTCTTCACTGTGAAATGCTTGCTTACGAGACCACCCCAACGATGCAGAGTACAAAACTATAGAATATATGTATACATACAGTACCGATCAAAAGTTTGGACACACCTACTCATTCAAAGGTTTTTCTTTATTTTGGCTATTTTCTACATTGTAAAATAATAGTGAAGAACTCAAAACTATGAAATAACACATATGGAATCATGTAGTACCCCAAAAAAGTGTTAAACATATCAATATATATTTTATTTATATTTAGCCACCCTTTGCCTTGTTGACAGCTTTGCACACACTCGGCATTCTCTCAACCAGCTTCATCTGGATTGCTTTTCCAAAAGGACAGATTTCCACCGGTCTAATGTCCATTGCTCGTGTTTCTTGGCCCAAGCAAGTCTCTTCTTCTTATTGGTGTACTTTAGTAGTGGTTTCTTTGCAGAAATTTGACCATGAAGGCCTAATTCACACTGTCTCCTCTGAACAGTTGATGTTGAGATGTGTCTGTTACTTGAACTTTAGAGCAGAGGTAACTCTGGGTCTAGCGCTTGATGGATTTTGTGACTGCACTTGAAGAAACGTTCAAAGTTTTTGAAATTTTCCGGATTGACTGAACTTCATGTCTTAAAATAATATTAGACTTTCGTTTCTCTTTGCTTATTTGAGCTGTTCTTGCCATAATATGGACTTTGTATTTTACCAAATAGGGCTATCTTCTGTATACCACCCCTACCTTGTCACAAAACAAGTGATTGGCTCAAACGCACTAAGGAAATAAATTCCACAAATTAACTTTGAACAAGGCACACCTGTTAATTGAAATGCATTCCAGGTGAGTACCTCATGAAGCTGATTGAGAGAATGCCAAGAGTGTGCAAAGCTGTCATCAAGGCAAAGGGTGGCTACTTTGAAGAATCTCAAATATAAAATATATTTAGATTTTTTTGGTTACTACAGGATTCCTTATGTGGTATTTCATACTTTTGATGTTCTACAATGTAGAAAATTGTAAAAAAATAAAGAAACCCTGGAATGAGTAGGTGTGTCCAAACTTTTGACTGGTACTGTATATATTGTAACAGTGTAATAAAATACCCAAGAATAAAGCTATATACAAGGAGTTCCAGTTCCAGATCAGTGTGCAGGGGTATGAGGTATTTGAGGTAGATATGTACAAGGCAGGGTAAAGTGACTAGGCATCAGGATAGATAATAATGAGAGCAAAATAAAGAACAGAGCAGCAGCAAATGAGTGTAAAGGTGTGTGTTTGTTTGTGAGAGTGTGTAATGTGTACGCATGTGTGTTTGGGTTGTGTCGGTTTGTGTGTGTGTGGGTTTTGTGTGGGAGTGTGAATGTAGTGTGTGTGTGTGCATATGGTTTGTATACAGTCTAGTGATTGTGGGTAGGGTCAGAGCAAGACCCTTTAACAGCCCTGTTGATGTGGATGGGGACGTGCTCTCCCCTCTTGCTCCTATAGTCCACGATCAGCTCCTTGGTCTTACTGACATTGAGGGAGAGGTTGTCCTGGCACCACAATGCCAAGTCTCTGACCTCTCATCGCCTTCGTGTCGTCAGCAAACTTGATGATGGTGTTGGAGTCGTGTGTGGCCACACAGTCATGGGTGAACAGGGAGTACAAGAGGGGACTAAGCACGCATCCCTGAGGGCCTCCCGTGTTGAAGGTCAGTGTGGCAGAGGTGTTCTTGCCTATCCTCACCACCTGGGGCCGGCCCGTCAGAAAGTCCAGCATCCAGTTGCAGAAGGAGGTCTTCAGTCCCAAGGTCCCGAGCTTGGAGGGGACTATGGTGTTGAACGCTGGGCTGTAGTCTATGAACAGCATTCTCACATAGTTATTTCCCCTCTTAATTGAGATTGCTTCATCTGTGGATCTGTTGGGGAGATATGCAAATTGGAGTGGGTACAGGGTGTCTGGGATGATTGTGTTGATGTGGTCATGACCAGACTTTCAAAGCACAGATGTGAGTGCTACAGACAGGTTACCTTGGAGTTCTTGGGAACACGGACAATGGTAGTCAGCTTGAAATATGTCGGGATTACAGACTGTCCTGTGAGGATCCAAATAGGTCAGATCAGGTTTGCAATGAATGACTTCAACAAGATCCCTTCTTTTTTTAACCTTTATTTAACTAGGCAAGTCAGTTAAGAACAAATTCTTCGTTTCATTGACGGCCTAGGAACAGTAGGTTAACTGCCTTGTTCAGGGGCAGAACGACAGATTTGTACCTTGTCAGCTCGGGGATTCGATCTTGCAACCTTTCGGTTACTAGTCCAACGCTCTAACCACTAGGCTACGCTGCCGCCCCCTCTCACCCGCAGAGGGGGGAGGAGGGAACTGGTGGGGGTTAACAACTGACACCCTTTTGCTTTGTTTCAAGAATACTTTTTCCCGACGAAATTCTAACACGTTCAGAAGCAACTACTGGAATAATATATCTAACATAAAACGTGGGGAATGGTCAGAGGTGATCTAAAGAACACTAATGTTGTTTTGTTAGTTATGTAGTCATTATAAATGTTATAAAGGAAATACTGTAACATGGAAAGTACACCCACTACATATGTGAAGTGTCCCTCCAATGTGTTGTGCATGAAATGGAGAAGAACAACAGTAGAAGACTTGTTGGACGATGACTGTTAAGAATGATGATATGAGAGAGACTTCCGCCAATGGCGAAGCTCTAACAAGACGCATCTGCGTAGTGTCCTCGAACTTTCAAACAGTTTTAAGGCATTTTGACATTGTTAAACTGTTCGTTAATAGTGCGTTGGAAGTTAAAACATTTATTGTATCGCCAAAACAAAATATGCCAAATATGTCAAAGCCTCAGACGAGGCATGGAAAAATGCCCCTCTCTGACAGCCCTTCATCGGCCTCGGCGGATGCTAGCTCGGGAAGAAGCACCAGCATGGTTCAGAATGGAGATGGACAAGGGTATAACAAAAATAAATCCAAGAGACACTTTCTGAACCCCTCAGCAAAATTGATGTACTGGTCGATAAACTCCACGAAGACCATAAAGTCACAAATGGACGAGTGACAAAGTTAGAAAAAGACCATGCTGACCACCAGGCTGCCATCCTGGACGTCCGTGAGGAAGTGGACCAAAAATACAAGAAGTTGGAAGACTCCATCGCTAAACTCGAGGAGAAATTTGATTATTATGAACATTTCCAAAGGCACTCGAATTTGAGACTTCAAGGTTTCCCGGAGGTCGTGGAGGGAAGAGACGCGATCTCCTTTCTACAGGATTCCCAAAATTCTGGATCTACCCCCTCCCGCGCACCCACTGGAGATTGGAGATACTGGAGATACTCGGCCTTGTCTCAGGATAGTAAGTTGGTGGTTGAAGGTATCCCTCTAGTGGTGTGGGGGCTGTGCTTTGGCAAAGTGGGTGGGGTTATATCCTGCCTGTTTGGCCCTGTCCGGGGGTATCGTCGGATGGGGCCACAGTGTTTCCCGACCCCTCCTGTCTCAGCCTCCAGTATTTATGCTGCAGTAGTTTATGTGTCGGGGGGCTAGGGTCAGTCTGTTATATCTGGTGTATTTCTCCTGTCTTATCCGGTGTCCTGTGTGAATTTAAGTATGCTCTCTAATTCTCTCTGTTTCTCTCTCTCTCGGAGGAGGACATGCCTCAAGACTACCTGGCCTGATGACTCCTTGCTGTCCCCAGGCCACCTGGCCGTGCTGCTGCTCCAGTCTCAACTGTTCTGCCTGCGGCTATGGAACCCTGACCTGTTCACTGGACGTGCTACCTTGTCCCAGACCTGCTGTTTTCAACTCTCTAGAGACAGCAGAAGCGGTAGAGATACTCTGAATGATCGGCTATGAAAAGCCAAATGACATTTACTCCTGAGGTGCTGACCTGTTTCACCCTCTACAACCACTGTGATTATTATTATCTGACCCTGCTGGTCATCTATGAACATTTGCACATCTTGCCCATGTTCTGTTATAATCTCCACCCGGCACAGCCAGAAGAGGACTGGCCACCCCTCATAGCCTGGTTCCTCTCTAGGTTTCTTCCTAGGTTTTGGCCTTCCTAGGGAGTTTGTCCTAGCTACCGTGCTTCTACACCTGCATTGCTTGCTGTTTGGGGTTTTAGGCTGGGTTTCTGTACAGCACTTTGTGACATCAGTTGATGTAAGAAGGGCTTTATAAATACATTTGATTGATTGACAGTGATGAGCTTTGAGTGCACTATGGTGTTGAACGCTGAGCTGTAGTCAATGAATAGCATTCTCACATAGGTGTTCCTTTTGTCCAGGTGTGAAAGGGCAGTGTGGAGTGCCATAGAGATTGCATCATCTGTGGATCTGTTGGGGCGGTATGCAAATTGGAGTAGGTTTAGGGTTTCTAGGATAATGGTATTGATGTGAGCCATGACCAGCCTTTCAAAAACACAGACGTGAGTGCTACGGGTCGGTAGTTATTTAGGCAGGTTACCTTAGTCTTCTTGGGCACAGGGACTATGGTGCAATGCTTGAAACATGTTGGTATTACAGACTCAGACAGGGAGAGGTTGAAAATGTCAGTGAAGATGCTTGCCAGTTGGTCAGCGCATGCTCGGGTACACATCCTGGTAATCCGTCTGGCCCTGTGGCCTTGTGAATGTTGACCTGTTTAAAGGTCTTACTCACATCAGCTGCGGAGAATGTGATCACACAGTAGTCCGGAACAGCTGGTGCTCTCATGCATGTTACAGTGTTACTTGCTTCGAAGCGAGCATATAAATAATTTAGCTCGTCTGGTGGCTCGTGTCACTGGGCTGCTCTCGGCTGTGCTTCCCTTTGTAGTCTGTAATAGTTTGCAAGCCCTGCCACATCCGACCAGCATCGGAGCTGGTGTAGTATGATGTGATCTTTTTCCTGTATTGATGCTTTGCCTGGTTGATGGTTCGTCGGAGGGCATAGCGGGATTTCTTATAAGCTTCCAGGTTAGAGTCCCGCTCCTTGAAAGCGGCAGCTCTACCCTTTTAGCTAAGGTTGGATTTTGCCTGTAATCCATGACTTCTGGTTGGGTTATGTACGTATAGTCACTGTGGGGATGACGTCATCGATGCACTTATTGATGAAGCCAGTGACTGATGTGGTGTAATCCTCAATGCCATCGGAAGAATCCCGGAAAATATTCCAGTCTGTGCTAGCAAAACAGTCCTGTAGTTTAGCATCTGCCTCATCTGACCACTTTTTTATTGATCTAGTCACTGGTGCTTCCTGCTTTAATTGTTGCTTGTAAGCAGGAATTCGGAGGATAGAAATATGGTCAGATTAGCCAAATGGAGAGCGAGGGAGAGCTTTGTATGCATCTTTGACTATGGAGTAAAGGTGGTCCAGAGTTTCTTTTCCTCTGGTTGCACATTTAACATGTTGATAGAGAGAGAGACAATACATTCCTGATCAGGTCACTTGGTTAGGAAAAACCCCTGACCCAACACACTGTGTCCCGACACACTGGGCCCCAACCCACTGGCTCCAACCTCCTGGATCCAACCCTCTGGATCCAATCTCCATCTCTTCATTACTTGGTTATGAAAACCCCCTGGTCCCAACCCCCTGGTCCCAACCCCCTGGTCCCAACCCCCTGGTCCCAACACACTGGGTCCCAACCCACTGGCTCCAACCTCCTGGATCCAACCCTCTGGATCCAATCTCCATCTCTTCATTACTTGGTTATGAAAACCCCCTGGTCCCAACACACTGGTCCCAACCCCCTGGTCCCAACACACTGGTCCCAACCCCCTGGTCCCAACACCCTGGTCCCAACACACTGGTCCCAACCCCCTGGTCCCAACACACTTGTCCCAACCCACTGGTCCCAACCCCCTGGCCCAACCTCCATCTCTTCATTACTTGGTTATGAAAACCCCCTGGTCCCAACACACTGGTCCCAACCCCCTGGTCCCAACCCACTGGTCCCAACCCACTGATCCAACCTCCATCTCTTCATTACTTGAAGGAAATCATTCTCGAACACACTAGAGCTCTGTCTTTTCGTGGAGTTGTAATTGAACAGTGACTACACAGTTGAATGTGGGGAGGTGTATGTATGCATTGACTCACATCCACCCCAAGGTCCAGGAGGTACTTGACCATGCTGATCATGCCGCTGGAGGCTGCGGAGTGGAGAGGGGTGTAGGCCTTCTTGTCTTTACAGGACACCTCTGATCCATGAGAGGCCAGCAGTTTCACCACCTCAATGTGCCCTATGGGGGGGAAAAGAGAGACAAAGAGAGAAACAGAGATGGAGAGAGAGACAGACAGATGGAGAGAGACAGAGAGATAGGCAGAGATATAGAGGGAGAGAGAGGTTAGTTTACAGTGGTACACAGCACCATTAGCAATACCTACATCGTGTTAGTACAATTGAAAACCTACATCTTATCAACATACTCAGTCCATCATTCTGACATAATAACACACCAGAGGTGGACCATACAGCTGAGCTGTGAGGCTAACACACAGCCAATTCATTCACTCACTGGGATAAGGACATTAGTCAGAATGTATATGTGTGGTCAACTCATTACCCATGTAAGCAGCCCAGTGGATTGCTCGGCGGTCCTTCTTGTCAAAAGCATTAATGTTGGCTCCTCTGGAGAGAAGCAGCATCACCATCTAACAGGAAAAGGAGAGAGAAACAAAACACAGGCTGAGGAAAACTAAAGCAAGATCTGCTCAAATCTGGCGTCAAAGCCTCTCTTGAACAAACTCAAGCATACAACTAGGGCTGTGACGGTCATGGGACTTCCGGTGTCGGTGATTGACATGCGGTATGTACACAGTCATCGACATAACTGACAGCCGACGGACGGACGGGGGAAACATTAGCAAAGGAAAACATTAGAGTGTTAAGGCCTAACTGTCTTGCTCATAGCCGTGCGAGTCTCAAGTCAAGGGGAAGCTCATTTTCAGCATAAAAAAATATATAAAGCATTCTATGCATCTTCACATTTACAGACTTTTGTAAGATAGCTGACTATTGCTAATGTGATTAGTAAATTGGATAGTCATCATTTAGGCTAATAATATAACTCAATCACTGTTCGCAAAAAAACGGCTGTTCAATGCAGCGCGTGGTGGAGTAAGGCTAGGCTAGGCTATGTCAGATATGTTTCTCTTTACAGGATTTCTTTTTCCCTTGTTAAAATATTTTTTATCATGCAATTCTACTACACTTTATATGACTATAGAGATTAGCAGAATCTTTTTCAATATGACTTTAAAGTGGCACTGACCCAGGGATAAAGAAAGTGAATATGCACACTCACCAATGGCAAAAATACTGTTCGCTCAATTAAGTTGAGAATTTTGATAACTAAAAGACAGATTAGTCTTTTCATTGTCTTCTCTTTGAAGCAATAGCCAATTGCTTTCCAAACTATGTTAGCCTGAGATAGTGTTCAGTCTTTCGTGAGATGCACTGTCAAGCTCATGTAAGAAGTCATATTTACACTTGACCACGTCTGTGATCAGTGCAAAAAAAATGGACGTCCTTTAGCTCTGTCCGAACCTCCCCCTTCACCTTGAAAAAGAAAGGTTTGGGAAACCCTGCTTTAACAGGCTAAAACTATTTTAAACCGGTCTTATTTTGAGACTAAGTCTGCTCCAGCCTATAAGAACGAGGAGGAATGTCATAAAGTAAGTAGAACCAGATCATGAACTACAGTATGTAAAGTGACAGATACTGAACAAGGTGCATACGGCTGATGGAAGGAGGCATCTGTTCTTAAATTGCTGGAGCACAGAAAGAATGTGTCCAGAACACATCCTACCTTTCCCAATGATGAGTAAAGACCGTTTGGCCTACCTTTCGCAATGATGAGTAAAGACCGTTTGGCCTACCTTTCCCAATGATGAGTAAAGACTGTTTGGCCTACCTTTCCCAATGATGAGTAAAGGCCGTTTGGCCTACCTTTCCCAATGATGAGTAAAGACCGTTTGGCCTACCTTTCCCAATGATGAGTAAAGACCGTTTGGCCTACCTTTCCCAATGATGAGTAAAGACCGTTTGGCCTACCTTTCCCAATGATGAGTAAAGACCGTTTGGCCTACCTTTCCCAATGATGAGTAAAGTTCGTTTGGCCTACCTTTCCCAATGATGAGTAAAGGTCGTTTGGCCTACCTTTCCCAATGATGAGTAAAGACCGTTTGGCCTACCTTTCCCAATGATGAGTAAAGACCGTTTGGCCTACCTTTCCCAATGATGAGTAAAGACCGTTTGGCCTACCTTTCCCAATGATGAGTAAAGACCGTTTGGCCTACCTTTCCCAATGATGAGTAAAGACCGTTTGGTCTGCCTTTCCCAATGATGAGTAAAGGTCGTTTGGCCTACCTTTCCCAATGATGAGTAAAGGTCGTTTGGCCTACCTTTCCCAATGATGAGTAAAGACCGTTTGGCCTACCTTTCCCAATGATGAGTAAAGGTCGTTTGGCCTACCTTTCCCAATGATGAGTAAAGACCATTTGGCCTACCTTTCCCAATGATGAGTAAAGGCCGTTTCACCTACCTTTCCCAATGATGAGTAAAGGCCGTTTGGCCTACCTTTCCCAATGATGAGTAAAGACCATTTGGCCTACCTTTCCCAATGATGAGTAAAGGCCGTTTCACCTACCTTTCCCAATGATGAGTAAAGGCCGTTTGGCCTACCTTTCCCAATGATGAGTAAAGGCCGTTTGGCCTACCTTTCCCAATGATAAGTAAAGGTCGTTTGGCCTACCTTTCCCAATGATGAGTAAAGGCCGTTTGTCCTACCTTTCCCAATGATGAGTAAAGGCCGTTGGCCTACCTTTCCCAATGATGAGTAAAGGACGTTTGGCCTACCTTTCCCAATGATGAGTAAAGACCGTTTGGCCTACCTTTCCCAATGATGAGTAAAGGACGTTTGGCCTACCTTTCCCAATGATAAGTAAAGGCCGTTTGGCCTACCTTTCCCAATGATGAGTAAAGGTCGTTTGGCCTACCTTTCCCAATGATGAGTAAACTTGAGTGTATGCATTATAGATATGGGCTTCATAGAAAGTGTTACAAAGTGTTCTCTGTTCATCTTATCCATCCAGGTTTGGCCGGGGTAGGCCGCCATTGTAAATAATAATTTGTTCTTAACTGACTTGCCTAGTTAAATGAAGGTTAAATAAAAATATATGAAGTGCTTCACTATAAATACGTTTGACTATGTGGTTTGAAGTACTTTACCATTATCTTGCACAAACAGTAAGACTACTATAGACAGAAATCAATGCAGTAATGTTTTATTAAATAAAGGCTCTGATTAAAATAGTAATAAAATCAGGCATTTGGCTAATTCTTCTTCCCAAAAGCTCCTCTGAATGGTTTGGAGACGGCTCTGGAGATAGCTCGTAACACCCTGACTATGAGAGGGCGTTTACGGGACTGGGACTCCTGGGGAGCAGGGGCCAGTGTGGTTGTCAGGTCCTCCTTGGGTGGGGAAGTGGATGGAACCTCTGGAACCTCACACTCAGCATCTGTGATAAGAATATTTCATAATCAGAAAATGAACGTGTGTGTTTGTCTGTCTGTCTGCCTGTCTATCCGTCTGTCTGTCCACCTGTATCTGTAGTCACTGTTTTAACAAGCTGGCCATAGGGTGATACATCAATATGACATTATCGTTGCTTATCACTTACTCTGTGAAATACGAGTCTCTCTGAGACGTTTGGTAGGCAGCGCATCCTGTTCAGGGTGGCTCTTCGGTTCCCCTTTTGTCTTGAACAGCTGTTGACAAAACACATCAGGACAACTGAGCCTGTGTAAAATATATGGTATGCATCCCTAAATGCACCCTATTGGCTACGTAAGGCACTACTTTTGACAAGGGCCCATAGTGCTCTGGTCAAAAGTAGTGCACTATATAGGGAATAGGGTGCAATTTGGGACACAACCATTGACTCTCTCCCATGTGTATTAGGATTGTATTACAGCGGCCTCCTAAACCTCCTAAAGACAATGACAACAGCATTGTTCTAATGCTGAGAGACATTAGGTTTAGTTTAGTGAATCTGTAGGGTACATTTCAGCCCTGCCTTACAGAGGTCATCTCCAAACACTGAGCCCCCTACCTTCATCCTGATCTTTGGAATCTTGCCAATTTTGGGTAGGAAGCGCCACTTCCTGTTCTTCTTAGTCTCTTCCCCTCTGGCAGAGGGAAGGCGGGCCATGCCGTCAGCCTTTACATCAGCCGGGCTAAGGCCCCTGGCGGGGAATTCCTCAGTAGCATTAAGGTCAGCCACAACACCATGAGTGATGTCACTTGCGGCATTGCTGGTGTCTAAATAAGAAGAGCAAGCTGGTGTGACTGACCTGGGTACAATAACTGGGAGAAGAGGACGCAACAATGGAAAGCAGTCACTGCGTTCCAAAAGGCATTCTCTTCCCTTTATAGTGCACAACTTTTGAACAGGGCCCATAGGGTCTGGCTCTGGTCAAAAGTAGTGCACTAAACATGGAAGAAGGTGCCATTTTGGACACAACCAGCAAAGTTCACATCATAAAACGCAATGTATTGAGCATCATGTTACAATGAAGTCCTATGCAGATGAAAAGAGGTACTTTCACTTACCACCCTCCATTGCAGACTTGGACAGATCAGTCAGACTGTCCATCACCATGTCTGTCATCAACTTGATGACCTGATCCAAAACCCTGTCAGCAGTGGGTGGCATAGGCCTACCCAAACACTGCCCCAGGAGTCTGCTAACAGAAGTGTGGGCAAAGCTGTAAACGAGCTCTGACGCAGCGTCCTTTGACAGCTTCCTCAGTGCTGGATTTGGCAGCGCTGGTTGAGAGAGGCTTCTGTGGCCAGTCATGGATTGAAGCTGGCGTCTTATGGTTATCTCCTGAATGAGACCATGGACCTTTGCGATCAGGTTGCCAGACGCATCTTGAAGGGCTTCAATTGACAGAAGCCTATCCAGATTTTCTTCTGCTGAAGTCATCTCTGGGTCGTCTGTCTTCAATGTGTCCATTATAGTTTTCACTATGATACCGGTGTCAGATATGTTAATTTCTTGTTGGCTCACAAGCGCTGACTGTGAACCTGTCTTGTCCATTGCGTTAGAGGTATGGCATTCTGTCCTTGTGATCTCATCGGCAGCGCTCATGTCAGGCAACAGGTCAAGGCTCTCCAGTAGAGAGTCTAACATGTTAGTGGCTATCAGACACTCCTCACTTGCATTCTGCCCAACAGATGAACTCTCAGAGTTGGCCAATCTGCACTTGATCACATTTAGGATCAAGCTGAGTGTCTTCTTTGCAGTTTTGCTAAAGCCTTCTTGGCTGAATGCCACTGTTCCGTCTTGTAGAGCCACAAGAGGTTCACAACTTTCACTCAATCCACAACCATGGAGAGGTGAGGCTCTCTTCAAACTGGTGTCGTTCACAACTGACATACTCCTGGTGGGCAGACTGACATCCTCACTGCATGTGTCAATTACATGGTGGTCTGTGGAGGAGCCACTCGAAGACACAAGGGCTTTAAACCTTTTAGTCAAACTGACTTTTGAAAATGGTTTCTCACTTCTCACAGACGGAGGGCGGCTTCTGTCCTTAAGAAGAGCAGTGTCAGGGGACTTCGAGCATCTGAGTGTCTCCACAGGGGTGAAGTCCAGCACATCTTTGGCTGTGGTGACTGACACGGGTGGAAAAGACAAAAAGACGTTCAGTCTATCCTTTACTCTGTGGTACATGATTTGAGCAGCAAAAAATGAGTTGTCAAAGACAACTCTGGGATTGAGTTGGGACTGCAGCTTTTTCTCTCCTAGTGGGAAGAAGTCTGCGTCCTCCACTGTGTACTGGGATACACTTTCAAGGTCTTGCATGACCATATTCACTATATCTTCAGTTGTAGAAACCACATGGTGTGAGAAGGTGATGCTAGGCATGCTCTGTGGCAAAGAACAGTTGGCTTCGCTAGCAGCTCTGAGAATGGCCTCACGCACAATCTGTTTGGCCTTAGCTCGGAACTCAGCACTGTGAAAGCTCTGGATGGAAATATTAGAGGTTCTGCTGGCTGCACTACGAGATCGCGTGAGCGTGGCAATCTCGGCTGACGTCACGTCACTCGAAATGGTGAGGTCCTCCAATTTCGAAATTATCGAGTCCAACTTCTGGTTGAAGTCGAAGGACGCATTTGACGTGTTCTCCCCAACGGAAGCGAAGCGGTCTTCCTTTGAAGTCTCCAACCTCAGCACCGAGATCACCTGTTCGATGACCCCTTTAGTGCAGGTGTCGAGGGTGAGCTGGTGGGCTGAGGCTGAGGACATAGAAGAGGTATTACTGTCTGTCTTCTGTACAGGAGATACCTCCACAGTGGTCTCAGTTACAAGTAGTCCAGTGTCATAGAGCTCAATTTGCACAGGAGTATTTTTTCCCTCAGTGAGAAGGTGAGAGGTGAAAAGCTTCCTCAGTTTGTCCAGGGTTTTGGTATAAATCTTCTGGGAACCTGAACTCACTTCCACCCAGAACATTTTGCGACCTGATTTCGTACGCATGGAGGCCTTATTGACCTCAAATACCTCATGCAGGTCGGAAATAATTCCACCAAATAGATCAGAGGATGCTTCCTCAATATTCTCCATGGAAACACAGACAGACAGAACTTCCGACAGTTTCCCACAAGTGTCAGTTTTATCCAGCATGCCAGTATATGTCACAGCTGCATCCTGAATGACCTGAGTGATGCATTGCTCAGCTTTGACGATATACTCCTCCACTGGTTGACCATGGAGGATGTCAACTTTATCAGCAGGGAGCACCTTCTGAATACTCACATTCTCCTCTGATGGGCGTGGACTGTTGAAGATAATGCTCTCAGTGACCATGTTAGAGGAGGCGAGAGATGAGTCGAGAAGCAAAGACCTGTATATTATCGAGGTGGACATCTCTGGGTGCTTTATCATAGCAGCCTCCTCCAAAATGGCCGACGGGCCCTGGAGGACGTCAGAGATATCCATGTCCTCAATGGTCTCTACCAGAGACGATAGTAGGTCTCTGGCTGACAGGTTGGTAGGTCTCTGGCTCTCGAGCTCCGTTTTGATTGCTTGACAGACAGTTGCTGCAGCAACAGCAGCGCTACAACACAACTGCTTCAAGGTGGAGTCAGAAATAGATGATGACAGATCTGTCATGGACATGGTGGAGAGTTGACTCTCAGAGACAAAGGGTCTGAGTTTGACAGACACCTGTCTGACCAAGTCCCCAGCAAGAGCTCTCATGTCTATTGCTCCACTAGCTGAGTTGTAGGAGCAGGCACTCTGTGGCCTTGACGGGCTCCTGCTATCCAAAAATCCTGTTATCCCAAAAACCTCAAGTACAAGATCCACAACATCGGATGACACTTCTGTCATTCTGTTGTTGGACAGAAATTGACTTGGATGAATGGTGCCTGCATTCAGAGTCCAGTCGCAAATAGAGTTGTCGGACTGACTCTGGACTAGTGGAACTAGACAGGTTTCACTTGGACCTTGACCAAAGAGTTCTGCCATTTTGAGCAGAACTGATCTTAAGACCTTTGACTTGGAAATGTTCAGCAGTGGGTCGTTGTTGGACAGTCTGGTGGACGGTCTACTAGCCGATCTCTGAACAACTAGGCTTTGTACTTCTGCCGAAATGGCAGTGAGAAAATAGGTCAAGGGGCTGGTCGCTCGCCCCTTGTTTCCTCCGTTGGCTTTAGCCTTGAAGATGCTATCTATGATGATGACTATAACCTGTCCAGCCAGAGGACCCAATATGGCCTCAAGCTCCCTCTCTAACTCAAGGGGAGACTTGTGGCCATGCGCAATATGCTCTATGGCATGGGAATACATCTTAGCAGACACCATGCTTAGCATCTCTTGGGCAAACTGCTGACTTGCTGAGATACTACCAGACAGCGGACCTAGAGTTCCCTGACTGAGACTTCGCATTAGCTCAGCCAATCTGGAGTTGAGAAGGTTCATAACCAACTCTACAATACCCATCATAAACCTGGTGTCCGTTGGTATTTTGACAGGTCTGTATTTCTCCCGTCTACTCCAACTGGACGACAGTACGATGTCACTCTGCGACTGGCCGCTCTGGACCATGTTGAAGACAGAATCCTCAGAGATTCCAAACACAGATCTCAGTGGTGCTGAGTGGGTTCTGTGTCTCATCTCTCTATCACCACCCTCAGGTGAGGAGACATATCGCTCTTCATCCTCACTCAGCAAGGAAGTCATGGACCTGCAGAAGGCACAACAGAAATGAATAGTACATGGTAACAAAATACAAAATATGATCCAAGAATTTGGAAGTATCTAAGTAGTATTTCTCACTAAGTGGATCTGGAATGGATATTTGTACCTATAACAAGGGACATGGGAATAATGTTTTTAGAAAGACCTACAAGAAGAGGAGGGGAAAGGGGTAAGTACCTATGAGAGGAGGGGAAAGGGGTAAGTACCTGTGAGAGGAGGGGATAGGGGTAGGTACCTGTGAAAGGAGGGGCTAGGGGTAGGTACCTGTGAAAAGAGGGGCTAGGGGTAGGTACCTGTGAGAGGAGGGGATAGGGGTAAGTACCTGTGAGAGGAGGGGATAGGGGTAGGTACCTATGAGAGAAGATGATAGGGGTAAGTACCTATGAGAGGAGGGGATAGGGGTAGGTACCTGTGAGAGGAGGGGATAGGGGTAAGTACCTGTGAGAGGAGGGGATCGGGGTAGGTACCTGTGAGAGGAGGGGATAGGGGTAAGTAGCTGTGAGAGGAGGGGATAGGGGTAGCTACCTGTGAGAGGAGGGGATAGGGGTAGGTACCTATGAGAGGAGGGGATAGGGGTAGGTACCTGTGAGAGGAGGGGATAGGGGTAGGTACCTGTGAGAGGAGGGGATATGGGTAGGTACCTATGAGAGGAGGGGATAGGGGTAGGGTGAAAAAGTTTGGGAACCTCTGAATTAAAGGTCCTGCACGATTTCCACCAATAAGAGTTTGGAATGTTTGGTCCATCTTACCAACATGAACTACTTTAGAAGTGACTATAACTCACCCCGGCACGCATATTCTCACTCAGCAGATTCCAATGGCTGAAAAGTAAATAAATAAAGGTACACAATTAAACTACATGACATTACCTCTATTCTCTTAGATTACGTTATGGATGGACCTCTACGGAACTAGGCCACATCCAAACATCCCTGATTGGTCATTTGGTCAGTTGAGTCCCTTGTATTTGCCCGAGACTCATCACCTCCTTCTCAAAACCCATTGGACGAGAAGGTCAAAAGGGAGGGCTTTCTCATCCAATGGGTTTTGAGAAGGAGGCGAGAAGAGAGGACGTGAGGAGTATGCAATTGAAATGGCCCCTATTCCTTAAATACTGAACTATTGTTGACCAAGGCTCTAATAGGGAACATATCTAGGGGATGCATGGGGAAGCCAAAGAGAAACTTACCCATCCTTCATGTCCTGCACAAAGGTGTGTAGGTCTGGGTAGCTTCTCTTTCCCCTGCTGAGGGTGAGGCTGGTCTGGGAGGCTGCAGCCTTGCGGGTCACGCTAGTGAAGGTCACCACTGCAGCCTGATGGGGACGACAGAAAGCAGACTTAGGCTGGAATTCAATCAAATTCGCCATAGCACTGTTAATGCAATGTCTGTTTACGAACTACTGTCTGCATGCACAAACAGAAATGTACACACACACTGTTATCTGGAAGCATTTACCTTTGCCACTCGTTCAGTCTCCTGGGATTGAGATGTCCCGGCTGTTTGTAGATCATCACTCTCCTGCATCACACTCTCTCCTTCGACCTCCAGTGTCAGAGTTGATGTGGCTGTCTTCAGATCAACCTGCTTCAACTCACTCTCACCTTTGGCCTCCTAGATTAGAAGACCTTTACGAGCTCAAGCTTTGAAAATTAATTTGTCATTTTAATCTTCAATGCGTCATTAAAACACAAAACACAATACATCATACCTCCTGTGACTGAGATGGGATGACAACTGCCTCGTCCAACTCACTCTCTCCTTCAACCTCCTGTGACTGAGGTGGGATGACAACAGCATCGTCCAACTCAATCTCTCCTTCAACCTCCTGTGACTGAGGTGGGATGACAACAGCATCGTCCAACTCAATCTCTCCTTCAACCTTCTGTGACTGAGGTGGGATGACAACAGCATCGTCCAACTCAATCTCTCCTTCAACCTCCTGTGACTGAGGTGGGATGGCAACAGCATCGTCCAACTCAATCTCTCCTTCAACCTCCTGTGACTGATGAGGTGGGATGACAACAGCATCGTCCAACTCAATCTCTACTTCAACCTCCTGTGACTGAGGTGGGATGGCAACAGCATCGTCCAACTGAATCTCTCCTTCAACCTCCTGTGACTGATGAGGTGGGATGGCAACAGCATCGTCCAACTCAATCTCTCCTTCAACCTCCTGTGACTGAGGTGGGATGGCAACGGCATCGTCCAACTCAATCTCTCCTTCAACCTCCTGTGACTGATGAGGTGGGATGGCAACAGCATCGTCCAACTCAATCTCTCCTTCAACCTTCTGTGACTGAGGTGGGATGACAACAGCATCGTCCAACTCAATCTCTCCTTCAACCTCCTGTGACTGAGGTGGGATGGCAACGGCATCGTCCAACTCAATCTCTCCTTCAACCTTCTGTGACTGAGGTGGGATGGCAACAGCATCGTCCAACTCAATCTCTCCTTCAACCTCCTGTGACTGAGGTGGGATGGCAACAGCATCGTCCAACTCAATCTCTCCTTCAACCTTCTGTGACTGAGACGTGCCATCTGTCTTCAGATCAGCCTCCTGCATCTCAATCTCTCCTTCAGCCTCTAGTGACAGAGTTTGGATATCTGTCTCTAGAACAGCCTCTTCCAACGTGGTCTGTCTCTCAACCTCTCTGTGATCTTTATCAGATCTAGATACAGAAAAAGGAATCTCTCTAAGGTCACTATAATGTGCTATAATGTGAGTGTGAGGATGTGTTCCAATTATAGAATTAGAATCATAGAAGTAGAATGAATCATTCTAGAATTAGAATAGAATCACTCGAATTATATGGTTCCAATACTCTGAGATGACTCGGCCTATCCAGAGGTATATACAGTATTTAGAGAATTTGGCAAACTTTTAGAAAGGACTCCATGTTAGCGCCTTTGAGCCTTTCATTTACCCAATAAGTCAATTATAAAATAGATGTTCAGTTACATATTATTGTTTAAAATGTCAATATTGCGCATG
Organism: Salvelinus namaycush; assembly: GCF_016432855.1. NCBI lineage: Eukaryota > Metazoa > Chordata > Actinopteri > Salmoniformes > Salmonidae > Salvelinus > Salvelinus namaycush. Next base: position 121,106 of record NW_024061608.1, on the reverse strand, counting down.
GGGAGCCAGCTCTCATATGGATATCTTTGATTATACTGTGTCATATAATGTATACATATTGATGTAAATGCAACATAATGCAGATAGATGTCCCATCTCTCTAAATACATGGCTCTGGGCCTACCTCTCCATAGGACCTTTGACCTACTACAGAATCTGTATTTGTAGGCCTATGTGATCCTGTAACCAGTCACAAATGTGTCATTAGTGTAAATCACTTACCTGTCTTCCTTCATAACATCACCGTCATTGATGGGGTCATCCAGGTCTATGAGGGTGAGGTCATTCCCACTGACCTCTGACTCCTGAAAGACAGGACAAAGTCATGTTTGGATGTCACCTACTGTGTCGCCTTTAGCCGTGTTGAAAACAACTGGGAACTCTCTGACTTCCGACTTCAGTGCGTTCAAGACAACCGGGGGGAAAAAACTAACTCCGACAGGGAAAAATCGTTTTCAATAGTCATCCAACTTGGATTTCCAAGTCAGAAGCAGCGCGGCTTGGCGTGTCATGTTTCGGAGGACTCCTGACTCGACCTTTACCTCCCCCGAGCCCGTTGGGAAGTTGCAGTGATGAGACTAGATCGTAACTACCAATTGGATATCACAAAAAAATGACAAAAAATTAAATTAAATAAAGTCGGAAACTCTGGCATCTTTTTAGAGCTCCAACTTTCCGACCTAAAGACCATGGATTTGACCAAGATCACTTGCCTTGAAAGCACCATTAACCCAACACTCATTGTCACATCATAATGCATCATATGCATAGAAATAGAATCACCAGAACATCATGTCAGGTGTACAGTTCAGTTTACCAGTCAAATTGCCATGGTCAGAGGCTCTATCCTTTCTAGTGATTCTATTTCTACGGTCACATCATAATGCATCATATCTATGCTTGTGTCCGAAATAGCACCCTATTTCCAATATAGTGCACTTCTTTTAGCCGGAGCCCTATAGAGTGCCACAGTAATGAGTCAAAATCCCCATAAAACCTAGTAGTCAAACAGGGAAATGGTTCCAATCGTTTTCCCACCATACATTTTTCCCATAGTGGATTTTAGAAACACTTAAAATAAGGGCTGTGTTTCAGGTAGGCTTACCATTTTGATAACTGTGTAAATCTCTCTAGGACAAGGTGACTTTTATCAATATATTCGCCTGTATTTACCCCCCCAAAATGAAATGCTAATTAGCTGCTAATGTGGCTATCATAAAGAATTTCAAATGCCACGATGATCATGCTGATCGAGGCAAAGGTAAGAATCTCTTGACTAACTATCTAATGTTAGCTAAATGTAGTAATTAATAAATTGGCTACATTTCTTTAAATGGACAATTCTGTGAACTGTTTAGCGCAAGTTTTAAATTGACACAATACCTGTTAGCAAAGGTGTCAGCTAGAAATGACGTTTAGGAGCTTGCAGGGATTTGTAGTTTTGCATGTCTACTTTGATGCTAATTAGACATTTCGAATCTGAGAGTAAATAGAGCCAAATGTATTGCTAAAAGTCACCTTGTCCATGAGAGCTTTACATGGTTATAAAAATGTCACACCACGGTAAACCCACATGAAACACAGCCCTTGTTTTATGTGTTTCTAAAATCGCCTATGGGAAAAATTTATGGTGGAAAAACGATTGGAACCATTTCCCTCCCTGTTTGACCGCTAGGTTTTATGGGTATTATGACACCTCCACTGTGGGGCTATATAGACGGGTTGGTTGTTTAGCAACAACACTGGCAAGTAACTGTGGGTAAAATAGACAGGGTAAATAGACAGGGTTTGCTTAGAATGTTGACAACATGTAAACTATATTTAGGCTCTAAATGTTAATTGCAAACAAATACATTTGCATAATGAGCACTTGCTAGCTGAGGTTTAGAGTCATAACAAGATACACGCATTCCGGCCATTGATGAGCGCGCATGTTTTTCGTGACGTCAGCCAACCAGTGTATGGATCTTGATCAAAAGTAGTGCACTAGCCTACATAGGGAATAGGGTGCCATTTAGGACAGAAATGTGAAGGTGGTGTCATAATAACCTTTGACCCTAGTCCCCCATTTGACCCACAACAGATTCTACTGTACCTTTAGCCAACTCTCATGACTCCCCGGCCATAGACTTTGTAGTTTGATATTACAGAATGAATAGCACATAATTTTATTTATTTAACAGTATTTAATCCACAGTAATTAATATAAATGGGGATTTAAAAATAATTATAAACTGGGTGGATCGAGACATGAATGCTGATTGGCTGAAAGCCATGGTATATCAGACTGTATACCATGGGTATGACAAAACGTGTATTTTTTACTGCTCTAATTATGTTGGTAACCAGTTATAATAAATAGCAAAAAGGCACCTCGGGGATTCGTGATATATGGCCAATATACCACATGGCTACGGGCTGTGTCCTAGCACTTCGGGTTGCGTCGTGCGTAAAAACAGTCCTAGCCGTGGTATATTGACCATATACCACAACCCCTTGGACCTTATTGCTTAAATAACATGCCTACCTTGAACTCTTTATTCTCCATGTCCTTGCAAAATCAGTACATTTCCTTGCCAAAATGAACGCTCCTCCAGCACTAGCGAGAATCACTGAACTGCTCCCGCGGTTTCTCATCAGTTTCAACGTGTATCAGTGATGACGTAACAATGCTGTACAGATTTGACGCACTTCCAATCTCGTGCTGATGCAACGCTCTGTGCGGTTGTAAATTCACGCATGGAAATCCTGCGAGTTGTAAACAAATGTAGGCTACTATTGTCCTTAAAAATGTAATGTTGTGGACGCAATGCAAAATAAAATAGAATACATAACCCACACCGATAACCCAGAGTTCATCATTAAATAACATGTATTACTCATAAAATATACAGCAAACTTCAGATACTGAAAGAATTCATGGGAGTTTCGAATTCAGTCACTATTTCATATGTACGTGCTAGTTTCATCCGTTTAAAAGAATGATAATGACACGAAAAAACCTGTGAACCTCTTGTTGCTGATTTGGTGAACATAGCAAATGTATTGCACATATTTCCAGTTAAAATGATTTTCAAAAAGAGACAAAAACGGGGATTTGAACATGCAATCACATACAAGGATTGAGTGGTTTCATTTTTTGAAGAAGTTAAAGCAAGCAAAACCTGTTAAAAAACATTGATTATAAGACCAATAATATAGATATTTATTTTCCAACAGAAGAAAATCTAATTGCTGCTGTCCTACCATTGGTTTACAGTGTTTCTCCTCTCCAAGGGAGACATGTTTTCCACCTCACATGCCTCGGGATAGTATCGATGCTTTTCACAAACGTTGTAGTACTTAGTGTGCATCATTGTTTTCGCTCATACAGCTGCCCCTACTCTTCTAACCACCCCTTAGTAACTAACGAAGGCATAAAATTATGACATAAATATCACAAGAAAGAACACATGAATTAATCATTTACTTTCTAAAATACTTTCTAGAGGCCAAAGGACAGGTAGGTTTAATAACACAAATGTAATATGTCCCATCAAAAAGTCCTGTTGCTCACATACCGGTATGCAAAACCAGCATCCCAAATGGCACCCTATTTCCTTTAGAGTGCACTGCTTTTGACCAGAACCCTATGGGCCCTGTTCAACAGTAGTGTACTATTCAGTATAGGGAATAGGGTTCCATTACAATTACTCATGAGAGCAAATACTATGATGTTTTGATTCCCACAGAGCTTAAGACATGAATGATTTTATTAAAATGTTTGTTCATAAAAAATGTATGATTTCCCCTCCTCCCACATGGATTACAGACAAGAGGCTAGGTGCGTTCTGACTGTCTTAGTGTGCGGATAAACAAGACAATCACTCTCATGAAACTTAAATGAAACATCACTCCTAATGTCTTTTCTCAGCCCAAACACTCAGCCCAATATCTACAGTCAAAACAGGTTTTGAAAATGCTTCTTCCACATCTTTTGATCCCTGTCTGTATTGCTCTCAGTGAAGTGCTACTATCCCCTTGGACTACAGGTTATTGCCATCATAAGGTGTCTGTCTGTTGGCCGGACACTTTCTACCGTTTAGGACCTTTGTGGGTAAAGGTAAATATGGGGTATAGAAGCAGCAGTTCCTCTGAAGTCCAGTATCTGCTGGAAGGACACCTGGTGGTACGAGAGGATGAGTGTGGGCCAGCCAGCCTGTTGTTCCTCCCCCTCTCCCTCCCCCGTTTTCTCTCTCTCTCAGTCTGAGGGACTTTTAAGGCTCCTGTGCGGACTGTCTCGGTTCGTGCCCTCCCGAAGCTGGCTGTGGTGATTTAAGACACGCTATATTTATGTGTGTATTTGTTTGTGGCCTCGGGCTCACTTCGCTGTCCCTCTGTCCAGTACGTACCGTTGTAGCAGGCCCAGTGTAGTGGCGTGTAGCCCTGGTTGTCTGTGATGACGGGGAGGGTCCACACTGACTGGGCGGTGTGTAGGAGCCACCCCAGCACCACGATGTGTCCGGACGTCGCCACCAGGTGGACAGGGCTCCGCCCCTTACCTTTCCGAACCAGGAAGCTGGCGCTGTGCTGCACTCCTCGTGACCCGTCACCGCCTAGGAGGAAGGGAGGGGAGACAAGAATGGATTTGAATAATTCATAATCTATTAAATGATAAGGAATCATAATAGGTATATTTGGGCATAATCTATATTCCATGCTAGATCCCACACCAAAGCCATCCCTAATAGTTCAATGGCCCCATCCCTAGATCAGAACAAGCCTCCCCCTCTCTTTCTGTGTGTGAGCGCGTACAGCCAGCTCTCCTCACTACCCTTCTGTGTAGAGCTGTTCTGTGCCATTTGTCTCTGGCTCCCTTGTTGAGCAATGAGTACACACAGTCTGTGTGTCCGCTCAGCACCGACAGCATCAGAGGGGTTCTGATACACAAGACAACAGGTCATATTACAAACTGGTAATAACCAGGCTGAGTCCCAAATGGCAACCTATTCCCTATATCGTACACTACTGTTGACCTGAGCCCATAGGGCTTTGGTTTAAAGTAGTGCATCAAGTAGGGTATAGGTTGCCATTTGGGATGAAGCCCTAGTGTCAAAATCTCTTTATTTCTGTTATGATGGTGAATGAGGACCCAAAAGCGACGTAATAGTAACAGAGTCTTTATTCCAGTAATAAACAAATAATGATTCTCCTGGATATTATCAATGGTCAATCCAAAACAGGAACTGAAATCCTCTCGTCAATAGAGAGGAACGACTGGAGACGCGACCACAGACTGCAGGTCGCTTCAGGAAGGCACTGGCCGTAGCTGACATAGACACCTGCTCACACGCAGCATCTGAAGAAGGCAAAGAACACGACAGGGCGGAACAAGGACACAGGAACAGCAAACATCAAACAAGAATCCGACAAGGACAGAAGCGGAAAACAGAGGGAGAAATAGGGACTCTAATCAGAGGGCAAAATAGGGGACAGGTGTGAAAGAGTAAATGAGGTCGTTAGGAGAATGAGAAACAGCTGGGAGCAGGAACGGAACGATAGAGAGAGAGAAAGAGGGAAAGAACCTAATAAGACCAGCAGAGGGAAGCACAGGGACAAGACATGATGAAAGACAAAACATGACAGTACCCCCCCACTCACCGAGCGCCTCCTGGCGCACTCGAGGAGGAACCCTGGCGGCAACGAAGGAAATCATCAATCAACGAACGGTCCAGCACGTCCCGAGATGGAACCCAACTCCTCTCCTCAGGACCGTAACCCTCCCAATCCACTAAGTACTGGTGACCACGTCCCCGAGAACGCATGTCCATGATCTTTCGTACCTTGTAAATAGGAGCGCCCTCGACAAGGACGGGGGGGGGGGGGGAAAAACGAACGGGGGCGCGAAGAAAAGGCTTGACACAAGAGACATGGAAGACAGGGTGGACGCGACGAAGATGTCGCGGAAGAAGCAGTCGCACAGCGACAGGATTGACGACCTGAGAGACACGGAACGGACCAATGAACCGCGGAGTCAACTTGCGAGAAGCTGTCGTAAGGGGAAGGTTACGAGTGGAAAGCCACACTCTCTGACCGCGACAATACCTAGGACTCCTAATCCTACGTCTATTGGCGGCTCTCACAGTCTGCGCCCTGTAACGGCAAAGTGCAGACCTGACCCTCCTCCAGGTGCGCTCACAACGTTGGACAAAAGCCTGAGCGGAGGGAACGCTGGACTCGGCGAGCTGGGACGAGAACAGAGGAGGCTGGTACCCAAGACTACTCTGAAACGGAGATAGCCCGGTAGCAGACGAAGGAAGCGAGTTGTGAGCGTACTCAGCCCAGGGGAGCTGTTCTGCCCAAGACGCAGGGTTTCGAAACGAAAGGCTGCGTAATATGCGACCAATCGACTGATTGGCCCTTTCTGCTTGACCGTTAGACTGGGGATGAAACCCGGAAGAGAGACTGACAGAAGCACCAATCAAACGACAGAACTCCCTCCAAAACTGTGACGTGAATTGCGGACCTCTGTCTGAAACGGCGTCTAACGGGAGGCCATGAATTCTGAACACATTCTCAATGATGATTTGTGCCGTCTCCTTAGCGGAAGGAAGCTTAGCGAGGGGAATGAAATGTGCCGCCTTAGAGAACCTATCGATAACCGTAAGAATCACAGTCTTCCCCGCAGACGAAGGCAGACCGGTAATAAAGTCTAAGGCGATGTGAGACCATGGTCGAGAAGGAATGGGAAGCGGTCTGAGACGACCGGCAGGAGGAGAGTTACCTGACTTAGTCTGCGCGCAGTCCGAACAAGCAGCCACGAAACGGCGCGTGTCCCGCTCCTGAGTAGGCCACCAAAACCGCTGGCGAATAGAAGCAAGCGTACCCCGAACGCCGGGATGGCCAGCTAACTTGGCAGAGTGAGCCCACTGAAGAACAGCCAGACGAGTAGAGACAGGAACGAACAGAAGGTTACTAGGACAAGCGCGCGGCGACGCAGTGTGAGTGAGTGCTTGCTTTACCTGTCTCTCAATTCCCCAGACAGTCAACCCGACAACACGCCCTTCAGGGAGAATCCCCTCGGGGTCGGTAGAAGCCACAGAAGAACTAAAGAGACGGGATAAGGCATCAGGCTTGGTGTTCTTATTTCCCGGACGATAGGAAATCACGAACTCGAAACGAGCGAAAAACAACGCCCAACGAGCCTGACGTGCATTAAGTCGTTTGGCAGAACGGATGTACTCAAGGTTCTTATGGTCAGTCCAAACGACAAAAGGAACGGTCGCCCCCTCCAACCACTGTCGCCATTCGCCTATGGCTAAGCGGATGGCGAGCAGTTCGCGGTTACCCACATCATAGTTGCGTTCCGATGGCGACAGGCGATGAGAAAAGTAAGCGCAAGGATGGACCTTATCGTCAGACTGGAAGCGCTGAGACAGAATGGCTCCCACGCCCACCTCTGAAGCGTCAACCTCGACAATGAATTGTTTAGTGACGTCAGGAGTAACAAGGATAGGGGCGGATGTAAAACGCTTCTTGAGGAGATCAAAAGCTCCCTGGGCGGAACCGGACCACTTAAAGCAAGTCTTGACAGAAGTCAGAGCTGTGAGAGGGGCAGCCACTTGACCGAAATTACGAATGAAACGCCGATAGAAATTAGCGAAACCGAGAAAGCGCTGCAACTCGACACGTGACTTAGGAACGGGCCAATCGCTGACAGCCTGGACCTTAGCGGGATCCATCTGAATGCCTTCAGCGGAAATAACAGAACCGAGAAATGTGACAGAGGAGACATGAAAGGCGCACTTCTCAGCCTTCACGTAGAGACAATTCTCTAAAAGGCGCTGGAGTACACGTCGAACGTGCTGAACATGAATCTCGAGTGACGGTGAAAAAAATCAGGATATCGTCAAGGTAAACGAAAACAAAAATGTTCAGCATGTCTCTCAGTACATCATTAACTAATGCCTGAAAGACAGCTGGAGCATTAGCGAGACCGAACGGCAGAACCCGGTATTCAAAATGCCCTAACGGAGTATTAAACGCCGTTTTCCACTCGTCCCCCTCTCTGATGCGTACGAGATGGTAAGCGTTACGAAGGTCCAACTTAGTAAAGAACCTGGCTCCCTGCAAAATCTCGAAGGCCGACGACATAAGGGGAAGCGGATAACGATTCTTAACCGTTATGTCATTCAGCCCTCGATAATCCACGCAGGGGCGCAGAGTACCGTCCTTCTTCTTAACAAAGAAAAATCCCGCTCCGGCGGGAGAGGAAGAAGGCACCACGGTACCGGCGTTGAGAGAAACAGACAGATAATCCTCGAGAGCCTTACGTTCGGGAGCCGACAGAGAGTATAGTCTACCCCGAGGGGGAGTGGTCCCCGGAAGGAGATCAATACAACAATCATACGACCGGTGAGGAGGAAGGGAGCTGGCTCTGGACCGACTGAAGACCGTGCGCAGATCATGATATTCCTCCGGCACTCCTGTCAAATCACCAGGTTCCTCCTGAGTAGAGGGGACAGAAGACACAGGAGGGATAGCAGACATTAAACACTTCACATGACAAGAAACGTTCCAGGATAGGATAGAATTACTAGACCAATCAATAGAAGGATTATGACATACTAGCCAGGGATGACCCAAAACAACAGGTGTAAAAGGTGAACGAAAAATCAAAAAGGAAATGGTCTCACTGTGGTTACCAGATACTGTGAGGGTTAAAGGTAGTGTCTCACATCTGATACTGGGGAGAAGACTACCATCTAAGGCGAACATGGGCGTGGGCTTCCCTAACTGTCTGAGAGGAATGTCATGTTTCCGAGCCCATGCTTCGTCCATAAAACAACCCTCAGCCCCAGAGTCTATCAAGGCACTGCAGGAAGCAGCTGAACCGGTCCAGCGTAGATGGACCGACAAGGTAGTACAGGATCTTGATGGAGAGACAGGAGTAGTAGCGCTCACCAGTAGCCCTCCGCTTACTGATGAGCTCTGGCTTTTACTGGACATGACATGACAAAATGTCCCGCAGAACCGCAATAGAGGCAAAGGCGGTTGGTGATTCTCCGTTCCCTCTCCTTAGTCGAGATGCGAATACCTCCCAGCTGCATGGGCTCAGTCTCTGAGCCGGTGGGAGGAGATGGTTGAGATGCGGAGAGGGGAAACACCGTTAACGCGAGCTCTCTTCCACGAGCTCGGTGACGAAGATCTACCCGTCGTTCTATGCGGATGGCGAGTGCAATCAAAGAGTCCACGCTGGAAGGAACCTCCCGGGAGAGAATCTCATCCTTAACCTCAGCGTGAAGTCCCTTCAGAAAACGAGCGAGCAACGCCGGCTCGTTCCAGTCACTGGAGGCAGCAAGAGTGCGAAACTCTATAGAGTAATCCGTTATGGATCGATCACCTTGACATAGGGAAGCCAGGGCCCTGGAAGCCTCCTTCCCAAAAACTGAACGATCAAAAACCCGTATCATCTCCTCTTTAAAGTTCTGATAATCGTTAGAACACTCAGCCCTTGCCTCCCAGATAGCTGTGCCCCACTCCCGAGCCCGACCAGTAAGGAGTGATATGACGTAAGCGATCCGAGCTCTCTCTCTTGAGTACGTGTTGGGCTGGAGAGAGAACACAATATCACACTGGGTGAGAAAGGAGCGACACTCAGTGGGCTGCCCAGAGTAACATGGTGGGTTATTAACCCTAGGTTCCGGAGACTCGGAAGACCAGGAAGTAGCTGGTGGCACGAGATGAAGACTCTGAAACTGTCCAGAGAGATCGGAAACCTGAGCGGCCAGGGTCTCAACGGCATGACGAGCAGCAAACAATTCCTGCTCGTGTCTGCCGAGCATTGCTCCCTGGAACTCGACGGCAGTGTTGAGAGAATCCATAGTCGCTGGGTCCATCTTGGTCGGATTCTTCTGTTATGATGGTGAATGAGGACCCAAAAGCGACGTAATAGTAACAGAGTCTTTATTCCAGTAATAAACAAATAATGATTCTCCTGGATATTATCAATGGTCAATCCAAAACAGGAACTGAAATCCTCTCGTCAATAGAGAGGAACGACTGGAGACGCGACCACAGACTGCAGGTCGCTTCAGGAAGGCACTGGCCGTAGCTGACATAGACACCTGCTCACACGCAGCATCTGAAGAAGGCAAAGAACACGACAGGGCGGAACAAGGACACAGGAACAGCAAACATCAAACAAGAATCCGACAAGGACAGAAGCGGAAAACAGAGGGAGAAATAGGGACTCTAATCAGAGGGCAAAATAGGGGACAGGTGTGAAAGAGTAAATGAGGTCGTTAGGAGAATGAGAAACAGCTGGGAGCAGGAACGGAACGATAGAGAGAGAGAAAGAGGGAAAGAACCTAATAAGACCAGCAGAGGGAAGCACAGGGACAAGACATGATGAAAGACAAAACATGACAATTTCAGGAATTGTATCCGAAACCCAAATGAGTTACTGTCTATTCCCGTCTTGAACATCCACTGCACTCTGGAGGTCAGCATTTCCAATCAGGAAACGCAAACACTCCGAATAACCGTTGGTAGCTAGAGGAAGATAAACAGAGAGGATATAAGAATGTCAGATGATTGACCGTTGGTAGCTGGAGGAGGATAAACAGAGAGGATATAAGAATGTCAGATGATTGACCGTTGGTAGCTAGAGGAGGATAAACAGAGAGGACATAAGAATGTCAGATGATTGACCATTGGTAGCTAAAGGAGCATAAACAGAGAGGATATAAGAATGTGAGATGATTGACCGTTGGTAGCTGGAGGAGGATAAACAGAGAGGATATGAGCAGATTGCTGGATGACTATAACCTTCACATGAACAGACAGATTTGTAGAACAATGGTGTTGGTAGATGACATCCTCAAGATGTTAACACAGCAGATAATAAAGAATTTTGGGGCTGAGGCCATCGAAGCCTGTCACCTGCTAGCTGTGTACCTGGCTCTGGATAGAAGTCTCCCCTGTGCATTGATCTAGGATCAGCTTACCCTCCCTAGATCCTCAATCATTAGTGGAAAACATGACAAAAAATGACCTTAGATCAGTGTCTAGTGGGCATGTTCACACTATACCATGTAACATCCCTAGAGTGGACATTGTCGTCCTAGCAACATTACCAAACAAATGGCCATCTTGGTCAGGAAAACTTTTTAATTACAGAAGCTCTGTGTGATATCCTATGTGTACCTGCAGCGTGGATGGGGGTCCTCTTTAGGGTGAAGTATTTAACCAGGATGGAGGCTCCCTGGTTGATGAGGACGTCAACACACTCCACATGGCATTTTAAGGCAGACAGGTCCAGAGGGTGCGCCCCTGGCTGTCCCTCACGTCTAGATCCAGCAGAGACTGAACCAGGACCTCCATAGCATGGGGGTGGCCGTGGTACGCCTGAATAGAAACACAAACACAGTCTCAAGCAAAGTCCAGTGGTACGCCTGAATAGATATACACTCTTAATATAATCAATGTCCTATAGTAGACCAGTGGTACGCCTGAACAGAAATACAGTGCTAGACCTCTAAAGTAGACCAGAGTCTTTCAATCGGGAGCCCATTTTTGCTCCCGCCCAGCATCAACATCTGAGGTCTCTGCCAAGCGTGGGATTGAGAAACAAACACTCTACTTCTCCTCTGAGGTTGATTAACTCAAATGGCAAAATAAGGAAATCATCATCACTCTGTAGAATATGCATGTATTTCACACTAATCAGGAATAGATAGGAATTTGGTGTGTGAGTCTGTCTGGACAGTCAACTTCCTGTGGAAAATCAACACCATGCCTGCATCCCAGATAGCACCCTATTCCCTATGTAGTTAAGTACTTTTGATCAGGGCCTATAAGGATCTGGTCAAAAGTAGTGTACTAAGTAGGGAATAGGGTGCCATTTGTCATATGGAGACCACTACAGGAGCAGGTACGCTTTACTCACAGCGAGGTGTAGAGGGCTGATGGGAGCTCTGACATCAAAGTCGTTTAGCATGTCTGTCCCTGAGGTTTCAATTAGTTGAGGAAAGACAAGGACGCCAGTTCAGACTTGTAACATATTTACTTGGAAGGTTAGTCTAGTAGCATGTGAAACATGGTAAATCTCAGTGACCAGCCCATGCAGACATCCTGGGGTGTTGCATCCATACCTTAAACAAGCAAGTGTGAGAAAGTTACCAACTGGCACTTACATCTAAAGGTGTTTCACTTGCAATCTGGAAAAAGAACATCAAGAGTGACGATGCGTCCACGACAAACATGCAGCCACACCTTAAAACCTACTGTTGGGTTCTGAGAATATGAAATATACTAATTCATGTCACTGAGGGAGAGCGCTTAATGTATAACGTTTACATTATGTCAGGATATGTTATTGTTAGCCATCTGGGATCCTCTGGGATTTTTTGTTTATTTCACCTTTATTTAACCAGGTAAGCTAGTTGAGAACAAGTTCTCATTTACAACTGCGACCTGGCCAAGATAAAGCAAAGCAGTGCGACACAAACAACACAGAGTTACACATGGAATAAACAAGCGTACAGTCAATAACACAATAGAAAAAAAGAAAGTCTATACAGGTGTGCAAATGGCGTGAGGAGGTAAGGCAATAAATAGGCCATAGTTTCAAAGTAAGAAACATTTTGCAGACTAACACTGGAGTGATAGATGAGCAGATGATTATGAGCAGATGATGATGTGCAAGTAGTGATACTGGTGTGCAAAAGAGCAGAAAAGTAAATAAAAACAATATGGGGATGAGGTGGGTAGATTGGGGTGGGCTATTTACAGATGAACTATGTATATGTCATGACTGTCCTGATCAGGTGTAACGTTCGTCTTGTGGTGAATGAACGGACCAAGGCGCAGCGGGTGATGAATACATACTGATTTATTAAATGAAAGACGAAACACTAAAATGAACACTAGAACAAACTACAAAACAATAAACGAAGGCAACAGACCTGAAACAAACGAACTTACATATAGACGAAGAACGCACGAACAGACTACCTAAAACGAACGAACAAACGAAACAGTCCCATGTGGAATACACAGACACAGGAACAATCACCCACAAACAAACAGTGAGAACAACCTACCTTAATATGGTTCTCAATCAGAGGAAACGTCAAACACCTGCCTCTAATTGAGAACCATACCAGGCAACACATCAACCCAACATAGAAAACACATAACATAGACTACCCACCCCAACTCACGCCCTGACCAACTAAACACATACAAAACAACAGAAAACAGGTCAGGAACGTGACATCAGGTCAGGTTACAGGAGACCACAACCCTACAGATTATCTCTCAACCCCAACAGATGAGGAGAGATCTAGGGGTCTGAAGATGTGGGGGTTTTATGACCCCTCACACCCATGGTAATTCCCTCACACCCATGAAAATATTCCCTCTCACTATGTGGAGAACCAGCCTCAGAACTTTAAACATGCAATAAAGGGACTTTGGAACAATGGTTTCCGTCAACTACAATGGTGGTCATGACGATAGATGGAATATCAAAATGTATGTCATTTTTGTTTTGTTATTAAAGGTTAATAGATGACGTTATTATGAAAACATTGTAACGTTAAGAGTTTTCCTCGTATATGCTTGATGTTTATACATTGTACGTTGTGTGGAAAATGTCCAAATCAAAGAGAATGTTTCGGTAAAGATGAAATGTGAAGTTAGTTGTCTAAAATTGGATTTGATTCAAATCTATACCTTGCCCTTTAAACTTGGTACGCCCAGAGAATTGCCCTGAAGGCGGTTACGCCCACTTCTGACCCGAGGGTATAAAACCTGTGAGTGCAGAATTAACAGATTAGACTAAGTGACCCGAGCTGCAGCCAAAGGTCTAAAAGGTCAACGAACCCAAAACGCAACAAGTTTGAAGACAAAGAAATCTTTTTCTACCCAAGCTACGGATGAGTAGCGGTGTCTAAGCGGGTGAATTCAAGCCGAACCACCTAGCCTCCACTCCCCATCGAATCGTGGTATCTACCCTCTTTCATCTTTACGCTGTGAGCTCTGAGCTACAGAGCTATCTGTCCTCCGAAGACCCCTTCCAGAGCAAGGACAAGTGAACAGGCCAGTAAGCCAAAGGACACGGACATCGTGAGGACACCTAGAGAGGTGCGCAGGAGCAGTGCGTCATTGAGCAGCTTGAACGGTCCACGCGGGAAAATCCACAGAGACCTTCCACAAGTAATTACATCATTATATTCTGACTCATAACAGCGGCAGTTTGGGGCAAGGCTAGGGTTAGAATGAGCATAGCTGACAATTTCCCCCAAATGTATATTTATCTTGTGTACTTTCTCTCTTTCTCTCTCTTTTAAATCCCCATTTTGGGTAACACGCGCCCTAGTGTGTTGGCCCGTTATACTAAGTTCTAATCAATAGCCTAGAATGTGTTTTTGTGTGTGTGTATCTTTTATCATCAATTTAGCTTTTTAGTAAATAAACATTCAACTAAGATTGGTGTGGTGCGAATTCATTAGTGAGACCCGGGTCCGTGCAGAATACGACGTTCAGAACGAGATTGGTAGAGGCAACTGGTTAATTAGCGGCTGTGGTAAAATCGATATTCTGATATTCTTTGAGTTAATTTGGGAAATAGAAACTCAATAAAAACTAGTTTTCCCATGGTGCCCCAGGTTAATGAGTTAATAATTACTTGATTCAGTTAATCACGTAATTAGAAACTTGTAATCATTCGATGAGCAACAGTCGTCACATTAACTAATACAACGTCACAACATATAGCTGCAGTGATCGGTTAGCTGCTCAGATAGCTGATATTTAAAGTTAGTGAGTGAAATGTAAATCTCCAGCTTCAGCGATTTTTGCAATTCGTTCCAGTCACTGGCAGCAGAGAACTGGAAGGAAAGGCGGCCAAAAGAGGTGTTGGCTTTGGGGATAACCAGTGAGATATACCTGCTGGAGCGCGTGCTACGGGTGGGTGTTGTTATCGTGACCAGTGAGCTGAGATAAGGCGGAGACTTATAGACTTATAGATGACCTGGAGCCAGTGGGTCTGGCGACGAATATGTAGCGAGGGCCAGCCGACAAGAGCATACAGGTCGTAGTGGTGGGTGGTATAAGGGGCTTTGGTAACAACACGGATGGCTCTGTGATAGACTGCATCCAGTTTGCTGAGTAGAGTATTGGAAGCTATTTTGTAGATGACATCGCCAAAGTCGAGGATTGGTAGGATAGTCAGTTTTACTAGGGTAAGTTTGGCGGCGTGAGTGAAGGAGGCTTTGTTGCGAAATAGAAAGCTGTTTCTAGATTTGATTTTGGATTGGAGATGTTTGATATGAGTCTGGAAGGAGAGTTTACAGTCTAGCCAAACACCTAGGTATTTGTAGTTGTCCACGTATTCTAGGTCAGAACCGTCCAGAGTAGTGATGCTGGGCGGGCGGGTGCGGGCAGCGAAATTTTGAAAAGCATGCATTTGGTTTTACTAGCGTTTAAGAGCAGTTGGAGGCCACAGGAAGGAGCGTTGTATGGCATTGAAGCTCGTTTGGAGGTTAGTTAACACAGTGTCCAAAGAAGGGCCAGATGTATACAGAATGCTGTCGTCTGCGTAGAGGTGGATCAGGGAATCACACGCAGCAAGAGTGACATCGTTGATATATACAGAGAAAAGTGTCGGCCCGAGAATTGAACCCTGTGGTACTCCCATAGAGACTGCCAGAGGTCCGGACAACAGGCCTTCCAATTTGACACACTGAACTCTGTCTGCGAAGTAGTTGGTGAACCAGGCGAGACAGTCATTTGAGAAACCAAGGCTGTTGAGTCTGCCGATAAGAATACGGTGATTGACAGAGTCGAAAGCCTTGGCCAGGTCGATGAAGACGGCTGCACAGTACTGTCTTTTATCGATGGCGGTTATGATATCGTTTAGTACCTTGAGCGTGGCTGAGGTGCACCCATGACCAGCTCGGAAACTGGATTGCACAGCGGAGAAGGTACGGTGGGATTCGAAATGGTCAGTGATCTGTTTATTAACTTGGCTTTCGAAGACTTTAGAAAGGCAGAGCAGGA
This sequence comes from Salvelinus namaycush, assembly GCF_016432855.1. NCBI lineage: Eukaryota > Metazoa > Chordata > Actinopteri > Salmoniformes > Salmonidae > Salvelinus > Salvelinus namaycush. The sequence goes on along the minus strand of NW_024061608.1, from coordinate 105,059 downwards.
TGGATATAGGTCTATAACAGTTTGGGTCTAGAGTGTCACCCCCTTTGAAGAGGGGGATGACCGCGGCAGCTTTCCAATCTTTAGGGATCTCGGACGATACGAAAGAGAGGTTGAACAGACTGGTAATGGGGGTTGCAACAATGGCGGCGGATAATTTTAGAAAGAGAGGGTCCAGATTATCTAGCCCAGCTGATTTGTACGGGTCCAGTTTTTGCAGCTCTTTCAGAACATCTGCTACCTGGATTTGGGTGAAGGAGAAGCTGGGGAGGCTCGGGCAAGTAGCTGCGGGGTGTGCGGAGCTGTTGGCCGGAGTTGGGGTAGCCAGGAAGAAAACATGGCCAGCCGTAGAGAAATGCTTATTGAAATGTTCGATTATCATGGATTTATCGGTGGTGACCGTGTTACCTAGCCTCAATGCAGTGGGCAGCTGGGAGGAGGTGCTCTTGTTCTCCATGGACTTTACAGTGTCCCAAAACTTTTTGGAGTTAGAGCTACACTGTGCAAATTTCTGGTTGAAAAATCTACCAGACACAGTCTGGTACCAATCAACATGACAGCCTTGAGTTGGGGAGGAGTGAGCACTTTGGGGTAGCGGTCAGGTCAGATGAAGTGAGGAAGAACAGATATCACAAAGGTTCTGTCTAGCAACAGAGATGCATTGGCTGTTCAGAGGTGTAGGAGTAGACTCAGCATAGGAGAAAGGATTAAATATCAGTGCTTGTGTGAATATGTTTTTTGTCTAATGCAGCTGTCTTGACCCTCTGGGAAGAATAAACTTGGTTAAAGCTTTCATAGTGTCCGTCGAGTTTTTACTCTGAGAATTAGAACCTAACAGTTGGCACTGCGAGCAGGGTTCACCACGATTTGCAGTCGAACTAGAGATTCTGAATCAGTGAAACAGAAACAAGGTAGGCACAGTTCCTACACCTGTTATCACTAATTCTGACATCTTGGGGAGATGAGAGTCGTACGCTGAACCAATTATAGGGTACGGACCTAGAAAGCCTGAGCTTATTCAGTAGTCCCATTGTAATTATGACCGGTCGTAGCTTTGTGGTATATGGTAAGTCCTGGAAGGTAAACCACAACAGGTTGATACCTGCAAAGGGTAAGTCCTAGGGGGTAAGACCCGGGTGGGGTTGGTTACCTGCTAATACCTGTAACGAGTGGGTGAAAGTCTCAGCCGCAGTGGACATGCGGCAGGAGAGTGGGTGTGGATGGATAAAATGACATGCTTGTGTACTAGGATAAAAAGTTGCCATTCAGGGTTAGAAGAAAAGCATTAAGATACTCGAACGCTGTTGGATTTGGTTGTATTAGCAATAAAGAGAGCAATAAAGAGAGGTTGGTTTTATGCCCTGTTAAGGTGGGGAACCATGACAGATTATGTGGAAATAGGAAGACAAGTGTGAATCATTTTGGTAATGTGTGTTATCAACAACAGTGATATTTGAACAGATTGGAGATGACTATCCATAACAATGAAATCCTTCATACAGTGAGGTTAGGGTAGGTTACCATGCTTGTCCTGAACCACAGCTGTAGACACAGCCTCCTCCAGGTCCTCAGACACTAGCTTGGAGATCCGTTACAGGATGTCTGTCACCCCACTGAGCCCCTATTGCAGGTTAGGGGTCACATCCACTTGAATGTCCTTCATATAACGAACCTCATACAGAGCAAATTAGGAAAATATGATATATTATGATTTATGTTAGTAACAATACAATATGGGAATTTTATCCCAAAGCTACCTACAGCTAACATATATATTTATGTATGTGATCTATGTAAATAAAGGAATATAACACAGCTGTAAAACTGTGAAGGACTATATGGTGGAGGCCTACCCATTTCCCAGGAGCATTGTAAAAAGTGGATTTGGGTACAGTGTTTATTTCCCCCTAATATCTTTGAAGATTACACCTAAAATAATTAGGCCTACTTCTTTCTACTGCTGAGCTGAGACCATTAGGGTTAAACATTACAGATATAAATGCAATATATGGAGTAGAAAAGATTGCCTGCACAACATACGTTCTACATGGTCTATTTCTATCTGAATGTAACACCTCAATCAAGCATGTTAATTGATCGTTAAGTCATGTTTGTCAGGTAAAAGGTCATTAGTGGCCTATATAAGCCTCATACAGGCCATGTGAAGACATTACCTGTTGATAACACAGACTATTTTCATGATCATGGGAGGTGTGAGAGAATTGCTGCTCTTTGTGGTGACTGTGGGGGTTGTGAAAGGTTGGTTCACTAATGTTTTATTTGGATTGAAGGGATTTGGTTGGGAAATAATCTCAACTTTATCAGTTGGAGATTAAAATTTGACTGTCTGTTTGTTCCGCATTGGTCGTCTGCTATTATTAATATATGTAGCTATTTTGTGTCAACTCAACTTCTGTCAACACTTTCTCCTCAGTTTCTTGTTACCCTGTTGGAAAGTCCCAGAAGCTAGAGCAAGTCTCTCTGCAGAGGAGACTTGGAGGTAAGTGTTTCTTTCCACAACCCTTCTAGCTTTGTACTGTGTCTATGGTGCTGCTGTGTTTGACACTCATTCAACACCATAGAGTAACTCAGTTGTCTAAATAATGTTGTCAAACCCTTTGATTTGGTCATTTTGCTTGTGTACCTTAACCTACGTTTTTCAGAGCTGTCATCAAATGACGTCTCCATTGTGCATGCCCTGGCCTTGCTCCGATCCATAGGGTCTGACGCTAAACAAGACAGAGAAGGTACGGCCTGAAACATATACTTTTAAATCTGTGTTGGGTTCATGTTGCTCAACATTCGAATGGCAATTTGGCCTAGACCGTGTAGAACAGCTGTGTTGCTGTAGAATACCCAACTGTTCCTTTTTGTTTTCTCTCTAGAGTATTTCGAGACTAATGAAGTAGAATCCCAAGCTTCTCCAAACCACGGTAGCTCTACGGCAAATGATGCCCTGTCCTCTGACGACGCTACCTCTGAAGCTGCCACTGGCCCGTCTGACGACGCTACCTCTGAAGCTGCCACTGGCCCGTCTGACGACGCTACCTCTGAAGCTGCCACTGGCCCGTCTGACGACGCTACCTCTGAAGCTGCCACTGGCCCGTCTGACGACGCTACCTCTGAAGCTGCCACTGGCCCGTCTGACGACGCTACCTCTGAAGCTGCCACTGGCCCGTCTGACGACGCTACCTCTGAAGCTGCCACTGGCCCGTCTGACGACGCTACCTCTGAAGCTGCCACTGGCCCGTCTGACGACGCTACCTCTGAAGCTGCCACTGGCCCGTCTGACGACGCTACCTCTGAAGCTGCCACTGGCCCGTCTGACGACGCTACCTCTGAAGCTGCCACTGGCCCGTCTGACGACGCTACCTCTGAAGCTGCCACTGGCCCGTCTGACGACGCTACCTCTGAAGCTGCCACTGGCCCGTCTGACGACGCTACCTCTGAAGCTGCCACTGGCCCGTCTGACGACGCTACCTCTGAAGCTGCCACTGGCCCGTCTGACGACGCTACCTCTGAAGCTGCCACTGGCCCGTCTGACGACGCTACCTCTGAAGCTGCCACTGGCCCGTCTGACGACGCTACCTCTGAAGCTGCCACTGGCCCGTCTGACGACGCTACCTCTGAAGCTGCCACTGGCCCGTCTGACGACGCTACCTCTGAAGCTGCCACTGGCCCGTCTGACGACGCTACCTCTGAAGCTGCCACTGGCCCGTCTGACGACGCTACCTCTGAAGCTGCCACTGGCCCGTCTGACGACGCTACCTCTGAAGCTGCCACTGGCCCGTCTGACGACGCTACCTCTGAAGCTGCCACTGGCCCGTCTGACGACGCTACCTCTGAAGCTGCCACTGGCCCGTCTGACGACGCTACCTCTGAAGCTGCCACTGGCCCGTCTGACGACGCTACCTCTGAAGCTGCCACTGGCCCGTCTGACGACGCTACCTCTGAAGCTGCCACTGGCCCGTCTGACGACGCTACCTCTGAAGCTGCCACTGGCCCGTCTGACGACGCTACCTCTGAAGCTGCCACTGGCCCGTCTGACGACGCTACCTCTGAAGCTGCGACCGGCCCGTCTGACGACGCTACCTCTGAAGCTGCGACCGGCCCGTCTGACGACGCTACCTCTGAAGCTGCGACCGGCCCGTCTGACGACGCTACCTCTGAAGCTGCGACCGGCCCGTCTGACGACGCTACCTCTGAAGCTGCGACCGGCCCGTCTGACGACGCTACCTCTGAAGCTGCGACCGGCCAGTCTGACGACGCTACCTCTGAAGCTGCGACCGGCCAGTCTGACGACGCTACCTCTGAAGCTGCGACCGGCCAGTCTGACGACGCTACCTCTGAAGCTGCGACCGGCCAGTCTGACGACGCTACCTCTGAAGCTGCGACCGGCCAGTCTGACGACGCTACCTCTGAAGCTGCGACCGGCCAGTCTGACGACGCTACCTCTGAAGCTGCGACCGGCCAGTCTGACGACGCTACCTCTGAAGCTGCGACCGGCCAGTCTGACGACGCTACCTCTGAAGCTGCGACCGGCCAGTCTGACGACGCTACCTCTGAAGCTGCGACCGGCCAGTCTGACGACGCTACCTCTGAAGCTGCGACCGGCCAGTCTGACGACGCTACCTCTGAAGCTGCGACCGGCCAGTCTGACGACGCTACCTCTGAAGCTGCGACCGGCCAGTCTGACGACGCTACCTCTGAAGCTGCGACCGGCCAGTCTGACGACGCTACCTCTGAAGCTGCGACCGGCCAGTCTGACGACGCTACCTCTGAAGCTGCGACCGGCCAGTCTGACCATGCAATTGAGGAACTGTTGACTTCTGCATATCAGCCCCCGTTGACCACAAACATGGATATCTGACGTGGGACATGGTGCTCGGGGTCCATGCAAGAGTTCATGGTTACTCTAGTCCAGGTTGTGTGTGTAACTGCATTTTCTTGTTTTGGCTCAATTAAACGCTAACTGTAATATTTGTGTCCTCAGTATTGTTTTGACGGTTCCTACTTTGACTTGAGGTCTATGACCTGACATGAGTAACTGGTGATGGCAACATTTATTTTGCATTATAACCATGCTTTGGCATCAGCAATATGTCTACTTTGACCCGTGTGCTTAAACTACCATTTGACTTAAGCTACATTTGGTCAAATTATGCTAGTAGCATCACATGATGTGGAATGGGTTCTAGTTCATTTAAACTTGATGGTTGTGGAACTGAGTGTTTGGGATTTGTACATATGAGGCTGTTGCTAGAATCGGGGTTAATGGTGTCAGTGCTAACTAATATCACGGTTGTCAACTTGCATTTAAATGACTCTGCTGGGTGTCTACTAGTCTTCTCTCGTAACTGACTTGGTTTCCTATTAGTTAATGCTTACATGTAAAACCAGCTCTCGTATCATTAGCCCATCGTTTTGGCGGTTGGTCTTCATATCCCAGTTCTAATCCAAACTTTCAGGCTGTCTAGATCCAGCAGAGACTGAGCCAGGACCTCCATAGCATGGTGGTGGCCGTGGTACGCCTGACTAGATATACACTCTTAATATAATCAATGTCCTATAGTAGACCAGTGGTACGCCTGAACAGAAATACAGTGCTAGACCTCTAGACCAGAGTCTTTCAATCGGGAGCCTGTTTTTGCTCCCGCACAGCATCAACATCTGAGGTCCCTGCCAAGCGTGGGATTGAGAAACAAACCTGGAGGTTGATTAACTCAAATGGCAAAATAAGGAAATCATCACTGTGTAGAATATGCATGTATTTCACACTAATCAGGAATAGATAGGAATTTGGTGAGTCTCTCTGGACAGTCAACTTCCTGTGGAAAATCAACACCATGCCTGCATCCCAGATAACTATAGGGAATAGGGTGCTAACTACTTTTGATCAGGGCCTATAAGGATCTGGTCAAAAGTAGTGTACTAAATAGGGTGCCATCATATGGAGACCACTACAGGAGCAGGTAGGCTTTACTCACAGCGAGGTGTAGAGGGCTGATGGGAGCTCTGACATCAAAGTCGTTTAGCATGTCTGTCCCTGAGGTTTCAATTAGTTGAGGAAAGACAAGGACAGCCAGTTCAGACTTGTAACATATTTACTTGGAAGGTTAGTCTAGTAGCATGTGAAACATGGTAAATCTCAGTGACCAGCCCCTGCAGACATACTGGGGTGTTGCATCCATACCTTAAACAAGCAAGTGTGAGAAAGTTACCAACTGGCACTTACATCTAAAGGTGTTTCACTTGCAATCTGGAAAAAGAACATCAAGAGTGACAATGCGTCCACGACAAACATGCAGCCACACCTTAAAACCTACTGTTGGGTTCTGAGAATATGAAATATACTAATTCATGTCACAGAGCTTAATGTACACTGCTCAAAAAAATAAAGGGAACACTTAACACAATGTAACTCCAAGTCAATCACACTTCTGTGAAATCAAACTGTCCACTTAGGAAGCAACACTGACAATAAATTTCACATGCTGTTTTGCAAATGGAATAGACAAAAGGTGGAAATTATAGGCAATTAGCAAGACACCCCCAATAAAGGAGTGATTCTGCAGGTGGTGACCACAGACCAGTTCCTATGCTTCCTGGCTTTCCTGGCTGATGTTTTGGTCACTTTTGAATGCTGGCGGTGCTTTCACTCTAGTGGTAGCATGAGACGGAGTCTACAACCCACACAAGTGGCTCAGGTAGTGCAGCTCATCCAGGATGGCACATCAATGCGAGCTGTGGAAAGAAGGTTTGCTGTGTCTGTCAGCGTAGTGTCCAGAGCATGGAGGCGCTACCAGGAGACAGGCCAGTACATCAGGAGACGTGGAGGAGGCCGTAGGAGAGCAACAACCCAGCAGCAGGACTGCTACCTCCGCCTTTGTGCAAGGAGGAGCACTGCCAGAGCCCTGCAAAATGACCTCCAGCAGGCCATATTGGGGGTGTCTTGCTAATTGCCTATAATTTCCACCTTTTGTCTATTCCATTTGCACAACAGCATGTGAAATTTATTGTCAATCAGTGTTGCTTCCTAAGTGGACAGTTTGATTTCACAGAAGTGTGATTGACTTGGAGTTACATTGTGTTTAAGTGTTCCCTTTATTTTTTTGAGCAGTGTATAACATTTACATTATGTCAGGATATGTTATTGTTAGCCATCTGGGATCCTCTGGGATTTTTTGTTTATTTCACCTTTATTTAACCAGGTAAGCTAGTTGAGAACAAGTTCTCATTTACAACTGCGACCTGGCCAAGATAAAGCAAAGCAGTGCGACACAAACAACACAGAGTTACACATGGAGTAAACAATAAACAAGTCAATAACACAGTAGGGGGAAAAATGAGTCTATATACATTGTGTGCAAAAGGCATGAGGTAGGCAATAAATAGGCCATAGGAGCGAATAATTACAATTTAGCAGATTAACACTGGAGTGATAAATCATCAGATGATCATGTGCAAGTAGAGATACTGGTGTGCAAAAGAGCAGAAAAGTAAATAAATAAAAACAGTAAGGGGATGAGGTAGGTAAATTGGGTGGGCTGTTTACAGATGGACTATGTACAGCTGCAGCGATCGGTTAGCTGCTCAGATAGCAGATGTTTAAAGTTGGTGAGGGAAATAAAAGTCTCCAGTTTCAGGGATTTTTGCAATTCGTTCCAGTCACAGGCAGCAGAGAACTGGAAGGAAAGGCGGCCAAATGAGGTATTGGCTTTTGGGATGATCAGTGAGATATACCTGCTGGAGCGTGTGCTACGGGTGGGTGTTGTTATCGTGACAAGTGAACTGAGATAAGGCGGAGCTTTACCTAGCATGAACTTATAGATGACCTGGAGCTAGCGGGTCTGGCGACGAATATGTAGCGAGGGCCAGCCGACTAGAGCATACAGGTCGCAGTGGTGGGTGGTATAAGGTGTTTTAGTTACAAAACGGATGGCACTATAATAAACTGCATCTAGTTTGCTGAGTAGAGTATTGGAAGCTATTTTGTAGATGACATCGCCGAAGTCGAGGATCGGTAGGATAGTCAGTTTTACTAGGGTAAGTTTGGCGGCGTGAGTGAAGGAGGCTTTGTTGCGAAATAGAAAGCCGATTCTTGATTTGATTTTGGATTGGAGATGTTTAATATGAGTCTGGAAGGAGAGTTTACAGTCTAGCCAGACACCTAGGTATTTATAGATGTCCACATATTCTAGGTCGGAACCGTCCAGGGTGGTGATGCTAGTCGGGCGGGCGGGTGCAGGCAGCGAACGGTTGAAAAGCATGCATTTGGTTTTACTAGCGTTTAAGAGAAGTTGGAGGCCACGGAAGGAGTGTTGTATGGCATTGAAGCTCGTTTGGAGGTTAGATAGCACAGTGTCCAAGGAAGGGCCAGAAGTATACAGAATCGTGTCGTCTGCGTAGAGGTGGATCAGGGAATCGCCCGCAGCAAGAGCAACATCATTGATATATACAGAGAAAAGAGTCGGCCCGAGAATTGAACCCTGTGGTACCCCCATAGAGACTGCCAGAGGACCAGACAACATGCCCTCCGATTTGACACACTGAGCTCTGTCTGCAAAGTAGTTGGTGAACCAGGCAAGGCAGTTATCAGAAAAACCGAGGCTACCGAGTCTGCCGATAAGAATATGGTGATTGACAGAGTCGAAAGCCTTGGCCAGGTCGATGAAGACGGCTGCACAGTACTATCTTTTATCGATGGCGGTTATGATATCGTTTAGTACCTTGAGCGTGGCTGAGGTGCACCCGTGACCGGCTCGGAAACCGGATTGCACAGTGGAGAAGGTACGGTGGAATTCGAGATGGTCAGTGATCTGTTAATTGACTTGGCTTTGGAAGACCTTAGATAGGCAGGGCAGGATGGATATAGGTCTGTAACAGTTTGGGTCCAGGGTGTCTCCCCCTTTGAAGAGGGGGATGACCGCGGCAGCTTTCCAATCCTTGGGGATCTCAGACGATATGAAAGAGAGGTTGAACAGGCTGGTAATAGGGGTTGCGACAATGGCGGCGGATAGTTTCAGAAATAGAGGGTCTAGATTGTCAAGCCCAGCTGATTTGTATGGGTCCAGGTTTTGCAGCTCTTTCAGAACATTTGCTATCTGGATTTGGTTGGCATAAATGAGTAAAGCGGTGCCACAGAAATGTTTGAATTACAGCAGATACCTACCGGTAGCTCAAAAGTTGGAGCCAATTTTGTTGCTGTATTAACTGCATTTAAAGGTTGCGTGTACGTGCTTTTTCAATTCATGGCGACTAAGTGCGGTTTGCTACGACGCACACCCTGAGCGTTCATCATGCGGCTAGAGAAGGCCTGTATGAACAGACTTCCTCACGCTTCTCATAGAAATTTACCGGTTTCTTCCAATGGTTTATCCCATGTAAATCGGAGTGGGTGGGAAATCCTGGTCAAACTGTTCCTGCCCTCAAACCCTAGGTTAGCGGCGCTACAAGCAACTCTGGGAGAGCCTGGACCTGATAGCAGCCTGCCAGCTAAGACAGGTTAGCATTGACTTATTTAAACCTGAAAGTTTGGATTGGCACTGGGATATGAAGACCAACCGCCAAAACGATGGGCTAATGATACGAGAGCTGGTTTTACATGTAAGCATTCACTAATAGGAAACCAAGTCAGTTACAAGAGAAGACACCCAGCAGAGTCATTTAAATGCAAGTTGACAACCGTGATATTAGTTAGCACTGACACCATTAACCCCGATTCTAGCAGCCTCATACAGTGGGGCAAAAAAGTATTTAGTCAGCCACCAATTGTGCAAGTTCTCCCACTTAAAAAGATGAGAGAGGCCTGTAATTTTCATCATAGATACACTTCAACTATGACAGACAAGATGAGAATTTTTTTTCCAGAAAATCACATTGTAGGATTTTTTATGAATTTATTTGCAAATTATGGTGGAAAATAAGTATTTGGTCACCTACAAACAAGCAAGATTTCTGGCTCTCACAGACCTGTAACTTCTTCTTTAAGAGGCTCCTCTGTCCTCCACTCGTTACTTGTATTAATGGCACCTGTTTGAACTTGTTATCAGTATAAAAGACACCTGTCCACAACCTCAAACAGTCACACTCCAAACTCCACTATGGCCAAGACCAAAGAGCTGTCAAAGGACACCAGAAACAAAATTGTAGACCTGCACCAGGCTGGGAAGAGTGAATCTGCAATAGGTAAGCAGCTTGGTTTGAAGAAATCAACTGTGGGAGCAATTATTAGGAAATGGAAGACATACAAGACCACTGATAATCTCCCTCGATCTGGGGCTCCACGCAAGATCTCACCCCGTGGGGTCAAAATGATCACAAGAACGGTGAGCAAAAATCCTAGAACCACACGGGGGGACCTAGTGAATGACCTGCAGAGAGCTGGGACCAAAGTAACAAAGCCTACCATCAGTAACACACTACGCCGCCAGGGACTCAAATCCTGCAGTGCCAGACGTGTCCCCCTGCTTAAGCCAGTACATGTCCAGGCCCGTCTGAAGTTTGCTAGAGAGCATTTGGATGATCCAGAAGAAGATTGGGAGAATGTCATATGGTCAGATGAAACCAAAATATAACTTTTTGGTAAAAACTCAACTCGTCGTGTTTGGAGGTCAAAGAATGCTGAGTTGCATCCAAAGAACACCATACCTACTGTGAAGCATGGGGGTGGAAACATCATGCTTTGGAGCTGTTTTTCTGCAAAGGGACCAGGACGACTGATCCGTGTAAAGGAAAGAATGGGGCCATGTATCGTGAGATTTTGAGTGAAAACCTCCTTCCATCAGCAAGGGCATTGAAGATGAAACGTGGCTGGGTCTTTCAGCATGACAAAGATCCCAAACACACTGCCCGGGCAACGAAGGAGTGGCTTCGTAAGAAGCATTTCAAGGTCCTGGAGTGGCCTAGCCAGTCTCCAGATCTCAACCCCATAGAAAATCTTCGGAGGGAGTTGAAAGTCCGTGTTGCCCAGCAACAGCCCCAAAACATCACTGCTCTAGAGGAGATCTGCATGGAGGAATGGGCCAAAATACCAGCAACAGTGTGTGAAAACCTTGTGAAGACTTACAGAAAACGTTTGACCTCTGTTATATACCCTTTGTTGGCAATGACAAAGTATTGAGATAAACTTTTGTTATTGACCAAATACTTATATTCCACCATAATTTGCAAATAAATTCATTAAAAATCCTACAATGTGATTTTCAGGATTTTTTTTTCTCATTTTGTCTGTCATAGTTGAAGTGTACCTATGATGAAAATTACAGGCCTCTCATCTTTAAGTGGGAGAACTTGCACAATTGGTGGCTGACTAAATACTTTTTTGCCCCACTGTATGTACCAACCCCAAACACTCAGTTCCACAACCATCAAGTTTAAATGAACTAGAACCCATTCCACATCATGTGATGCTACTAGCATAATTTGACCAAACGTAGCTTAAGGCAAATGGTGATTTAAGCACAGGGGTCAAAGTAAACATATTGCTGATGCCAAAGCATGGTTATAATGCAAAATAAATGTTGCCATCACCACAGTTACTCATGTCAGGTCATAGACCTCAACTCCAAGTAGGAACCGTCAAAACAATACTGAGGACACAAGTATTACAGTTAACGTTTAATTGAGCCAAAACAAGAAAATGCAGTTACACACACATAACCTGGACTAGAGTACCCATGAACTCTTGCATGGACCCCGAGCACCATGTCCCACATCAGATATCCATGTTTGTGGTCAACAGGGGCTCAGATGCAGAAGTGAACAGTTCCTCAATGGCATGGTCAGACTGGCCGGTCGCAGCTGCCGAGTGTGAACGCTGCTTGTATCACATCCGGTATCAGGATAAATAAAAAGCAAGGTCTGCTAACTTTCTTTAATTATGTTTAATTACCGCAAACAATGAATGGCAAATGCAATTTTCGTATATACGGGTTCGCTGTATCACCACGCAGGGTACACAGGGAACTGGCAGGAAGTACGTAAACAGCTGTTCTTATACCGTGATGACGTAGTTCCAACGCGTCTGTTGGCCTATCACAGTAGAGGCTGGGCGCGGTTTAGACTTTGCCCCGCCTTTGCTGGCCCTCGGATTTGTCCAAGCCCCTTGGCGCGTTCCTTTTGTCCACATCTGGTTGCTGGGTAGATTAGATCCGTCTTGTGTCTGTCGATTCTACACTGAAACAGTTCCTAATATGGTATTGTCCAGTATTCTAATCTCCTGGTTGGCCTAGAGAGATGCACCCCTCCCCTCTCCAGACTGTCCACAGCTTTTATGGCCTGTGTTGGTCATTCCTTACACCTACACACACACCCCCCTCTGTATTGTGTGTGTGTGTAACAAAACAATATTCATCTTCAAACAATATGCTAACAGGCTATAGTGCATTAACATAAATCCTAACACGAGGTAGCGTTGTCAGACGGGCCAGTGGCAGCTTCAGAGGTAGCGTCGTCAGACGGGACAGTGGCAGCTTCGTCAGACGGGCCAGTGGCAGTTTCAGAGGTAGCGTCGTCAGACGGGCCAGTGGCAGCTTCAGAGGTAGCGTCGTCAGAGGACAGGGCATCATTTGCCGGAGAGCTACCATGGTTTGGAGCAGCTTGGGATTCTACTTCATTAGTCTCGAAATACTCTAGAGAGAAAACATAAAGGAACAGTAGGGTATTCTACAGCAACACAGCTGTTCTACACGGTCTAGGCCAAATTGCCATTAGAATGTTGAGCAACATGAACCCAACACAGATTTAAAAGTATATGTTACAGGCCGTACCTTCTCTGTCTTGTTTAGCGTCAGACCCTATGGATCGGAGCAAGGCCAGGGCATGCACAATGGAGACGTCATTTGATGACAGCTCTGAAAAACGTAGGTTAAGGTACACAAGCAAAATGACCAAATCAAAGGGTTTGACAACTGAGTTACTCTATGGTGTTGAATGAGTGTCAGGCACAGCAGCACCATAGACACAGTACAAAGCTAGAAGGGTTGTGGAAAGAAACACTTACCTCCAAGTCTCCTCTGCAGAGAGACTTGCTCTTGCTTCTGGGACTTTCCAACAGGGTAACAAGAAACTGAGGAGAATGTGTTGACAGAAGTTGAGTTGACACAAAATAGCTACATATATTAATAATAGCAGATGACCAATGCGGAACAAACAAACAGTCAAATTTTAATCTCCAACTGATAAAGTTGAGCATATTTCCCAAACAAATCCCTTCAATCCAAATAAAACATTAGTGAACCAACCTTTCACAACCCCCACAGTCACCACAAAGAGCAGCAATTCTCTCACACCTCCCACGATCATGAAAATAGTCTGTGTTATCAACAGGTAATGTCTTCACATGGCCTGTATGAGGCTTATATAGGCCACTAATGACAGTTTACCTGACAAACATGACTTAACGATCAATTAACATGCTTGATTGAGGTGTTACATTCAGATAGAAATAGACCATGTAGAACATATGTTGATTCTGGTGGGCAGGCAATCTTTTCTACTCCATATATTGCATTTATATCTGTAATGTTTAACCCTAATGGTCTCAGATCAGCAGTAGAAAGAAGTAGGCCTAATTGTTTTAGGTGTAATATTCAAAGATATTAGGGGGAAATAAACACTGTACCCAAATCCACTTTTTACAATGCTCCTGGGAAATGGGTAGGCCTCCACCATATAGTCCTCACAGTTTTACAGCTGTGTTATATTCCTTTATTTACATAGATCACATACATAAATATATATGTTAGCTGTAGGTAGCTTTGGGATAAAATTCCCATATTGTATTGTTACTAACATAAATCATAATATATGATATTTTCCTCATTTGCTCTGTAGGAGGTTCGTCATATGAAGGACATTCAAGTGGATGTGACCCCTAACCTGCAATAGGGGCTCAGTGGGGTGACAGACATCCTGTAACGGATCTCCAAGCTAGTGTCTGAGGACCTGGAGGAGGCTGTGTCTACAGCTGTGGTTCAGGACAAGCATGGTAACCTACCCTAACCTCACTGTATGAAGGATTTCATTGTTATGGATAGTCATCTCCAATCTGTTCAAATATCACTGTTGTTGATAACACACATTACTAAAATTATTCACACTTGTCTTCCTATTTCCACATAATCTGTCATGGTTCCCCACCCCAACAGGGCATAAAACCAACCTCTCTTTATTGCTAATGCCAAATCCAACAGCATTCGAGTATCTTATTGCTTTTCTTCTAACCCTGAATGGCAACTTTTTATCCTAGTACACAAGCATGTCACTTTATCCATCCACACCCACTCTACTGCCGCATGGCCACTGCGGCTGAGACTTTCACCCTCTCGTTGCAGGTATAGCAGGTAACCAACCCCACCCTAGGAGTTACCCTCTACAGGTATCAACCTGTTCGGGTTTACCTTCCGGGACTTACCATATACCACAAAGCTATGACTGGTCGTAATACAATGAGACTACTGAATAAGCTCAGGCTTTCTAGGTCCGTACCCTATAATTGGTTCAGCCTACGACTCTCATCTCCCCAAGATGTCAGAATTAGTGATAACAGGTGTAGGAACTGTGCCTACCTTGTTTCTGTTTCACTGATTCAGAATCTCTAGTTCGACTGCAAATCGTGGTGAACCCTGCTTGCAGTGCCAACTGTTAGGTTCTAATTCTCAGAGTAAAAACTCGACGGACACTATGAAAGCTTCTCAATAGGGGGTGCTGTTTTCACTTTGTAAAACATTCGTTCCCAAATTAAACTGCCTCGTACTCAATTCTTGCTCGTACAATATGCATATTATTATTACTATTGGATAGAAAACACTCTCTAGTTTCTAAAACCGTTTGAATTATATTTTTGAGTAAAATAGAACTCGAGTTGGAGCAATCTTCCTGTCAGCAAGTGAGAAATCTGAAATCAGGCAATCTGTTCCAGGGTCGGTTTATTAATTTGCATGTATTCTATTGGTCGACATGCACTGCATACGCCTTCCCCTGGATGTCAGCAAGCAATGAGAATTGGAATGGAGTTGCTAGGCATATCTGAGGCTATATAAATGGGCTTGGAACCGGGGGTCCAGCCTTTTCAACATTTGCCATGACGCAAGACAGACCTCAGGATTGCGTTCTGGAAAGCTGCCGTTATAGGCCTTAGATATATCCGGCTCTGATTTTATTCGATATAGGTGTTAAAAACATCATAATGTAGTTATTTTAAACCGAGTTATATCAGTTTATATCAGTATATTGGGATTTTCGGTATTTTATTTGTGCTGCGTTATGGTGAGTTGGGCACGTCTTCGCCACATGGCTAATGTTTGCTGCTAATTCCAAAGTTGAAGACGACAATCTACAACCGAGCAACGATTCCTCTGGACAAAGGACAACTTGCCCAAGATTCTGATGGGAGCTCATCAAAAAGTAAGAAGTATTTATGATGTTAATTCGTTGTTCTGTTGAAAAATGTAAATCTACTATTCCGCCATTAATTTCGGTGCGGTCTCGCTTTAACGCACGCTGTATGTCGTAGTAACGTTAATTTAAAAAATCTAACACAGCGGTTGCATTAAGAACTAATGTATCTTTCATTTGCTGTCCAACCTGTATTTTTTAGTCAAGTTTATGATTAGTTACTGATTAGATTAGGTGCCTCTCCCAAGATTTCTCCCGGCATTTTGTTTGCATTTTGGCTACTATTCATATTGTATAACCACGATTTGTGCCGCTAAATATGCACATTTTCGAACAAACTCTATATGTATTGTGTAATATGATGTTATAGGACTGTCATCTGAAGACGTTTGAGAAGGTTAGTGAAAAAATTAATATCTTTTGCTGGTTTATTCGTTATCGCTATTGTTGGCTTGAATCAATGCTGTTGTGTGGTTGGCTATTGTAGTAAGCTAATATAATGCTATATTGTGTTTCGCTGTAAAACACTTAAAAAATCTGAAATATTGGCTGGATTCACAAGATCTTTGTCTTACATTTGCTGTACGCTGTGTATTTTTCATAAATGTTTTATGATGAGTATTTAGGTAATTCACGTTGGTCTCTGTAGTTATTCTAGTTGCTTTGGTGAGAGTTGTGATGGTGGCTGCAATGTAAAACTATGATTTATACCTGAAATATGCACATTTTTCTAACAAAACATATGCTATACAATAAATATGTTATCAGACTGTCATCTGATGAAGTTGTTTCTTGGTTAGTGACTATTTATATCTTTATTTGGTCGAAATTGTGATAGCTACCTATGCAGGAAAAAAATGGTGGGAAAAAAAAGTTGTGTCTTTTGCTATCGTGGTTAGCTAATAGAAATACATATTGTGTCTTCCCTGTACAACATTTTAAAAATCAGAAATGATGGCTGGATTCACAAGATGTGTATCTTTCATCTGGTGTCTTGGACTTGTGATTTAATGATATTTACATGCTAGTATTTACTTGTGATGCTATGCTAGGCTATGCTAGTCAGCTTTTTTACTGATGGGGGTGCTCCCGGATCCGGGATTGTGATGAAGTAGAAGTTAAACCAAGTTTATTCTTCCCAGAGGGTCAAGACAGCTGCATTAGACAAAAAACATATTCACACAAGCACTGATATTTAATCCTTTCTCCTATGCTGAGTCTACTCCTACACCTCTAAACAGCCAATGCATCTCTGTTGCTAGACAGAACCTTTATGATATCTGTTCTTCCTCACTTCATCTGACCTGACCGCTACCCCAAAGTGCTCACTCCTCCCCAACTCAAGGCTGTCATGGTGATTGGTACCAGACTGTGTCTCTTCTCATCCCAGAGGATCCCACCCATAGGATGCCTGATGGCTAACAATAACATATCCTGACATAATGTAAACGTTATACATTAAGCGCTCTCCCTCAGTGACATGAATTAGTATATTTCATATTCTCAGAACCCAACAGTAGGTTTTAAGGTGTGGCTGCATGTTTGTCGTGGACGCATTGTCACTCTTGATGTTCTTTTTCCAGATTGCAAGTGAAACACCTTTAGATGTAAGTGCCAGTTGGTAACTTTCTCACACTTGCTTGTTTAAGGTATGGATGCAACACCCCAGTATGTCTGCAGGGGCTGGTCACTGAGATTTACCATGTTTCACATGCTACTAGACTAACCTTCCAAGTAAATATGTTACAAGTCTGAACTGGCCGTCCTTGTCTTTCCTCAACTAATTGAAACCTCAGGGACAGACATGCTAAACGACTTTGATGTCAGAGCTCCCATCAGCCCTCTACACCTCGCTGTGAGTAAAGCCTACCTGCTCCTGTAGTGGTCTCCATATTACAAATGCCACCCTATTCCCTATTTAATACACTACTTTTGACCAGATCCTTATAGGCCCTGATCAAAAGTAGTTCACTACATAGGGAATAGGGTGCTATCTGGGATGCAGGCATGGTGTTGATTTTCCACAGGAAGTTGACTGTCCAGACAGACTCACACACCAAATTCCTATCTATTCCTGATTAGTGTAAAATACATGCATATTCTACACAGTGATGATGAGGATGATTTCCTTATTTTGCCATTTGAGTTAATCAACCTCAGAGGAGAAGTAGAGTGTTTGTTTCTCAATCCCACGCTTGGCAGGGACCTCCGATGTTGATGCTGGGCGGGAGCAAAAATGGGCTCCCGATTGAAAGACACTGGTCTACTTTAGGTCAAAAGGCCCCTCAGGTCCCTCAGGCGTGACGTCCGCTGAAGGCCCATTCTGCTAACCGCGGCCTGCTAGCTGCCTAGAGCTACTTGGAACCCTGCTACTCCACGACTGGTCTATCGACGTCACCGCACGAAGAGGCAAAAACAGACGTCCCCCAAAGGCCCTTCTGCTAACTTGCTAGCCCCGGTCTGCTAACTACTAGCTTGCTAGCCCCGGTCTGCTAACTGCTAGCTTGCTAGCCCCGGTCTGCTAACTGCTAGCTTGCTAGCCCCGGTCTGCTAACTGCTAGCTTGCTAGCCCCGGTCTGCTAACTGCTAGCTTGTTGGCCCCGACCTACTATCTGCTTGCTTGATAGCACCAGCCTGCTAACTGTCTGAATCGCCGTGTCCCCAGCCAGGACAACCACTCACTGGACCCATATGTTCACTTGGCTACGCATGCCTCTTTCTAATATCAATATGCCTCATCCATTACTGTCCTGGTTAGTGATTACTGTCTTATTTCCCTGTAGAGCCTCTAGCCCTGCTCAATATGCCTTAACCAACCATGTTGTTCCACCTCCCACATATGCGATGGCATCACCTGGTTTAAACGTCTCTAGAGACTATATCTCTCTCATCATTACTCAATGCCTAGGTTTACCTCCAATGTACTCACATCCTACCTTACCTTTGTCTGTACACTATGCCTTGAATCTATGCTATCGTGCCCAGAAACCTGCTCCTTTTACTCTCTGTTCCGAACGTGCTAGACGACCAGTTCGTATAGCCTTTAGCCGTACCCTTATCCTACGTCTCCTCTGTTCCTCTGGTGATGTAGAGGTTAATCCAGGTCCTGCAGTGCCTAGTTCCACTCCCACTCCCCAGGTGCTCTCATTTGTTGACTTCTGTAACCGTATAAGCCTTGGTTTCATGCATGTTAACATTAGAAGCCTACTCCCTAAGTTTGTTTTACTCACTACTTTAGCACACTCTGCCAACCCGGATGTCTTAGCCGTGTCTGAATCCTGGCTTAGGAAAACCACCAAAAACCCTGACAAAAAAAACCTGACAAAAGTTCTGGGACACTGTAAAGTCCATGGAGAATAAGAGCACCTCCTCCCAGCTGCCCACTGCTCTGAGGCTAGGAAACACTGTTACCACCGATAAATCCACTATAATTGAGAATTTCAATAAGCATTTCTCTACGGCTGGCCATGCTTTCCACCTGGCTACCCCTACCCCGGTCAACTGCCCGGCACCCTCCACAGCAACCCACCAAAGCCCCCACCATTTCTCCTTCACCCAAATCCAGATAGCTGATGTTCTGAAAGAGCTGCAAAATCTGGACCCCTACAAATCAGCCGGGCTAGACAATCTGGATCCTCTCTTTCTAAAATTATGTGCCGAAATTGTTGCAACCCCTATTACTAGCCTGTTCAACCTCTCTTTCGTATCGTCTGAGATTCCCAAAGATTGGAAAGCTGCCGCGGTCATCCCCCTCTTCAAAGGGGGTGACACTCTAGACCCAAACTGCTACAGACCTGTATCTATCATACCCTGTCTTTCTAAGGTCTTTGAAAGCCAAGTTAACAAACAGATTACCGACCATTTCGAATCCCACCGTACCTTCTCCGCTATGCAATCTAGTTTCAGAGCTGGTCAAGGGTGCACCTCAGTGCACCTCTGCCACGACATCATAACCGCCATCGATAAGAGACATTACTGTGCAGCCGTATTCATCGACCTAGCCAAGGCTTTCAACTCTGTCAATCACCACATTCTTATTGGCAGACTCGACAGCCTTGGTTTCTCAAATGATTGCCTCGCCTGGTTTACCAACTACTTCTCTGATAGAGTTCAGTGTGTCAAATCGGAGGGCCTGTTGTCCGGACCTCTGGCAGTCTCTATGGGGGTGCCACAGGGTTCAATTCTCGAGCCGACTCTCTTCTCTGTATATGTCAATGATGTCGCTCTTGCTGCTGGTGAGTCTCTGATACACCTCTACGCAGACGACAACATTCTGTATACTTCTGGCTCCTCTTTGGACATTGTGTTAACTAACCTCAAGACGAGCTTCAATGCCATACAACTCTCCTTCCGTGGCCCCCAACTGCTCTTAAATGAAAGTAAAACTAAATGCATGCTATTCAATCGATCACTGCCCGCACCTGCCCGCCCGTCCAGCATCACTACTCTGGACGGCTCTGACTTAGAATACGTGGACAACTACAAATACCTAGGTGTCTGGTTAGACTGTAAACTCTCCATCCAGACTCACATTAAGCATCTCCAATCCAAAATTAAATCTAGAATCGGCATCCTATATCGCAACAAAGCATCCTTTACTCATGCTGCCAAACGTACCCTTGTAAAACTGACTATCCTACCAATCCTCGACTTCGGCGATGTCATCTATAAAATAGCCTCCAACACTCTACTCAACAAATTGGATGCAGTCTATCACAGTGCCATCCGTTTTGTCAATAAAGCCCCATACACTACCCACCACTGCGACCTGTATGCTCTCGTTGGTTGGCCCTCGCTTCATACTCGTCGCCAAACCCACTGGCTACAGGTTATCTACAAGTCTCTGCTAGGTAAAGCCCCGCCTTATCTCAGTTCACTGGTCACCATAGCAGCACCCACTCGTAGCATGCGCAGGTATATCTCACTGGTCACCCGCAAAGCCAATTCCTACTTTGGTCGCCTTTCCTTCCAGTTCTCTGCTGCCAATGACTGGAACGAACTGCAAAAATCTCCGTTTATCTCCGTTTATCCTCCTCTAGCTACCAACGGTCAATCATATCACATTCTTATATCTTCGCCATTTAACCTGCTCTAGCTATTGAATGTCAATCATCTCACGTTCCTATATCCTCTTTGTTTATCTTCCTCTAGCTACCAACGGTCATTCGGAGTGTTTGCGTTTGCTGATTGGAAATGTAAATGTTGCCATCACCACAGTTACTCATGTCAGGTCATAGACCTCAACTCCAAGTAGGAACCGTCAAAACAATACTGAGGACACAAGTATTACAGTTAGCGTTTAATTGAGCCAAAACATGAAAATGCAGTTACACACACACAACCTGGACTAGAATACCCATGAACTCTTGCATGGACTCCGAGCACCATGTCCCACATCAGATATCCATGATTGTGGTCAACGGGGGCTCAGATGCAGAAGGGAACAGTTCCTCAAAGGCATGGTCAGACTGGCCGGTCGCAGCTGCCGAGGTAGCGTCGTCAGATGGGCCAGTGGCAGCGTCGTCAGACGGGCCAGTGGCAGCGTCGTCAGACGGGCCAGTGGCAGCGTCGTCAGACGGGCCAGTGGCAGCGTCGTCAGACGGGCCAGTGGCAGCGTCGTCAGACGGGCCAGTGGCAGCTTCAGAGGCAGCGTCGTCAGACGGGCCAGTGGCAGCTTCAGAGGCAGCGTCGTCAGACGGGCCAGTGGCAGCTTCAGAGGCAGCGTCGTCAGACGGGCCAGTGGCAGCTTCAGAGGTAGCGTCGTCAGACGGGCCAGTGGCAGCTTCAGAGGTAGCGTCGTCAGAGGACAGGGCATCATTTGCCGGAGAGCTACCATGGTTTGGAGAAGCTTGGGATTCTACTTCATTAGTCTCAAAATACTCTAGAGAGAAAACAAAAAGGAACAGTTGGGTATTCTACAGCAACACAGCTGTTCTACACCGTCTAGGCCAAATTGCCATTAGAATGTTGAGCAACATGAACCCAACACAGATTTAAAAGTATATGTTTCAGGCCGTACCTTCTGTCTTGTTTAGCGTCAGACCCTATGGATCGGAGCAAGGCCAGGGCATGCACAATGGAGACGTCATTTGATGACAGCTCTGAAAAACGTAGGTTAAGGTACACAAGCAAAATGACCAAATCAAAGGGTTTGACAACATTTAGACAACTGAGTTACTCTATGGTGTTGAATGAGTGTCAAACACAGCAGCACCATAGACACAGTACAAAGCTAGAAGGGTTGTGGAAAGAAACACTTACCTCCAAGTCTCCTCTGCAGAGAGACTTGCTCTAGCTTCTGGGACTTTCCAACAGGGTAACAAGAAACTGAGGAGAAAGTGTTGACAGAAGTTGAGTTGACACAAAATAGCTACATATATTATTAGTGGTGAAGAATACAAGATGACCAATGCAGAAGAAACAGAGAGCCAAATTTGAATCTCCAACTTATAAAGTTAGGCATATTTCCCAAACAAATCCATTCAACCCAAATTAGTGAACCAACCTTTGACAACCCCCACAGTCAACACAAAGAGCAGCAATTCTCTCACACCTCCCATGATCATGAAAATAGTCTGTGTTATCAACAGGTAATGTCTTCACATGGCCTGTATGAGGCTTATATAGGCCACTAATGACCTTTTACCTGACAAACATGACTTAACGATCAATTAACATGCTTGATTGAGGTGTTACATTCAGATAGAAATAGACCATGTAGAACGTATGTTGATTCTTTGGTGGGCAGGCAATCTTTTCTACTCCATATATTGCATTTATATCTGTAATGTTTAACCCTAATGGTCTCAGATCAGCAGTAAAAAGAAGTAGGCCTAATTATTTTAGGTGTAATCTTCAAAGATATTAGGGGGAAATAAACACTGTACCCAAATCCACTTTGTACAATGCTCCTAGGAAATGGGTAGGCCTCCACCATATAGTCCTCACAGTTTTACAGCTGTGTTATATTCCTTTATTTACATAGATCACATACATAAATATATATGTTAGCTGTAGGTAGCTTTGGGATAAAATTCCCATATTGTATTGTTACTAACATAAGTCATAATATATCATATTTTCCTCATTTGCTCTGTAGGAGGTTCGTCATATGAAGGACATTCAAGTGGGTGTGACCCCTAAACTGTAGGAGGGGCTCAGTGGGGTGACAGACATCCTGTAAGGGATCTCCAGCTAGTGTCTGAGGACCTGTAGGACGCTGTGTCTACAGCTGTGGGGCAGGACAAGCATGGTATCCTAACCTCAATGTATGAAGGATTTTATTGTTAGGGATAGTAACCTCCAATCTTTTAAAATATGTCTCTGTGTCTCTCCACCAATCTCCCTTCTCTTCTCTTCTCTTCCCCTCCCCCAACCCACTTCAGTAGGTTCAGCCCAGGATAAGTGCACCATCCTGGCTGTGATCCCCAGTCCAGCTGCTCCATGTAACCTAGCTGGGAAGCAGGACCTCAGCGAATGTATGTGGTTGTTCCTTACTTTAACATAAAACTATCATAGATATTATGTACACCTAATTGTCTTCTCACATGTTCCCTTCGCCCTCCTCCTCAGACCGCTGCACCCTGACCTTTGACCCTTGCACGGCCAACGATCACCTGCTCCTCTCCCAGGAGAACGTACGAGGGCATCCCCAGGAAGGAAAAGGGGAAACGGTGTATGGTGGGAATGAACGATCTTCCCTAGAGCCTCCAGCTGGATGAGCGCCAGCTGAGCACCTGGCACAATGGGTGCCTGTGTAACCGATGTGAAATGGCTAGCTAGGTAGCGGTGGTGCGCGCTAGCAGCCTTTCAGTCGGTGACGTCACTTGCTCTGAAACGTTGAAGTAGTGGTTCCCCTTGCTCTGCAAGGGCCGAGGCTTTTGTGGAGCGATGGGTAACGATGCTTCGTGGGTGACTGTTGTTGATGTGTGCAGAGGGTCCCTGGTTCGCGCCCGGGTCGGGGCGAGGGGACGGACTAAAGTTATACTGTTACACCTGGAAGCGGTGGCTGGCCACTGTCACCACTCCCGCATTAGAATGCTGCTGGACTACGAGGCTGGAAAACTGACGAACTACGGAGACGGGCAGACACGGCTGCATGCCTCGCCTTCACTCAGGAGCTGTTCCCGACCTGTTGCCACGACGACAACACGAAAGGGGATGACGTGACCTAACCATCTCATATGGGACTATTCTCCGTAACCATATACTTAGATAGACATCGTATCATTGTATCTTTTATTTATTTATTTTATTTCACCTTTATTTAACCAGGTAGGCAAATTGAGAACACGTTCTCATTTACAATTGCGACCTGGCCAAGATAAAGCAAAGCAGTTCGACACATACAACAACACATAGTTACACATGGAGTAAAACAAACATACAGTCAATAATACAGTGAAAAAATAAGTCTATATACAATGTGAGCAAGTGAGGTGAGATAAGGGAGGTGAAGGCAAACAAAATATATATATAAATAAATAAAAATATAAAAAAGGCCATGGTGGCGAAGTAAATACAATATAGCAAGTAAAAAAAACACTGGAATGGTTGGTTTGCAGTGGAAGAAAGTGCAAAGTAGAGATAGAAATAATGGGGTGCAAAGGAGCAAAATAAATAAATAAATACAGTAGGTAAAGAGGTAGTTGTTTGGGCTAAATTATAGATGGGCTATGTACAGGTGCAGTAATCTATGAGCTGCTCTGACAGCTGGTGCTTAAAGCTAGTGAGGGAGATAAGTGTTTCCAGTTTCAGAGATTTTTGTAGTTCGTTCCAGTCATTGGCAGCAGAGAACTGGAAGGAGAGGCGGCCAAAGGAAGAATTGGTTTTGGGGGTGACCAGAGAGATATACCTGCTGGAGCGCGTGCTACAGGTGGGTGCTGCTATGGTGACCAGCGAGCTGAGATAAGGGGGGACTTTACCTAGCAGGGTCTTGTAGATGACCTGGAGCCAGTGGGTTTGGCGACGAGTATGAAGCGAGGGCCAGCCAACGAGAGTGTACAGGTCGCAGTGGTGGGTAGTATATGGGGCTTTGGTGACAAAACGGATGGCACTGTGATAGACTGCATCCAATTTATTGAGTAGGGTTTTGGAGGCTATTTTGTAAATGACATCACTGAAGTCGAGGATTGGTAGGATGGTCAGTTTTACAAGGGTATGTTTGGCAGCATGAGTGAAGGATGCTTTGTTGCGGAATAGGAAGCCAATTCTAGATTTAACTTTGGATTGGAGATGTTTGATGTGAGTCTGGAAGGAGAGTTTACAGTCTAACCAGACACCTAGGTATTTGTAGTTGTCCACATATTCTAAGTCAGAGCCGTCCAGAGTAGTGATGTTGGACAGGCGGGCAGGTGCAGGCAGCGATCGGTTGAAGAGCATGCATTTAGTTTTACTTGTATTTAAGAGCAGTTGGAGACCACGGAAGTAGAGTTGTATGGCATTGAAGCTCGCCTGGAGGGTTGTTAACACAGTGTCAAAAGAAGGGCCAGAAGTATACAGAATAGTGTCGTCTGCGTAGAGGTGGATCAGAGACTCACCAGCAGCAAGAGCGACATCATTGATGTATACAGAGAAAAGAGTCGGCTTGAGAATTGAACCCTGTGGTACCCCCATAGAGACTGCCAGAGGTCCGGACAACAGGCCTTCCAATTTGACACACTGAACTCTGTCTGCGAAGTAGTTGGTGAACCAGGCGAGACAGTCATTTGAGAAACCAAGGCTGTTGAGTCTGCCGATAAGAATACGGTGATTGACAGAGTCGAAAGCCTTGGCCAGGTCGATGAAGACGGCTGCACAGTACTGTCTTTTATCGATGGCGGTTATGATATCGTTTAGTACCTTGAGCGTGGCTGAGGTGCACCCATGACCAGCTCGGAAACTGGATTGCACAGCGGAGAAGGTACGGTGGGATTCGAAATGGTCAGTGATCTGTTTATTAACTTGGCTTTCAAAGACTTTAGAAAGGCAGGGCAGGATGGATATAGGTCTATAACAGTTTGGGTCTAGAGTGTCACCCCCTTTGAAGAGGGGGATGACCGCGGCAGCTTTCCAATCTTTAGGGATCTCGGACGATACGAAAGAGAGGTTGAACAGACTGGTAATAGGGGTTGCAACAATGGCGGCGGATAATTTTAGAAAGAGAGGGTCCAGATTGTCTAGCCCAGCTGATTTGTACGGGTCCAGTTTTTGCAGCTCTTTCAGAACATCTGCTACCTGGATTTGGGTGAAGGAGAAGCTGGGGAGGCTCGGGCAAGTAGCTGCAGGGTGTGCGGAGCTGTTGGCCGGAGTTGGGGTAGCCAGGAAGAAAACATGGCCAGCCGTAGAGAAATGCTTATTGAAATGTTCGATTATCATGGATTTATCGGTGGTGACCGTGTTACCTAGCCTCAATGCAGTGGGCAGCTGGGAGGAGGTGCTCTTGTTCTCCATGGACTTTACAGTGTCCCAAAACTTTTTGGAGTTAGAGCTACACTGTGCAAATTTCTGGTTGAAAAATCTACCAGACACAGTCTGGTACCAATCAACATGACAGCCTTGAGTTGGGGAGGAGTGAGCACTTTGGGGTAGCGGTCAGGTCAGATGAAGTGAGGAAGAACAGATATCACAAAGGTTCTGTCTAGCAACAGAGATGCATTGGCTGTTCAGAGGTGTAGGAGTAGACTCAGCATAGGAGAAAGGATTAAATATCAGTGCTTGTGTGAATATGTTTTTTGTCTAATGCAGCTGTCTTGACCCTCTGGGAAGAATAAACTTGGTTTAAGCTTTCATAGTGTCCGTCGAGTTTTTACTCTGAGAATTAGAACCTAACAGTTGGCACTGCGAGCAGGGTTCACCACGATTTGCAGTCGAACTAGAGATTCTGAATCAGTGAAACAGAAACAAGGTAGGCACAGTTCCTACACCTGTTATCACTAATTCTGACATCTTGGGGAGATGAGAGTCGTACGCTGAACCAATTATAGGGTACGGACCTAGAAAGCCTGAGCTTATTCAGTAGTCCCATTGTAATTATGACCGGTCGTAGTCTTAGGGGGTAAGACCCGGGTGGGGTTGGTTACCTGCTAATACCTGTAACGAGTGGGTGAAAGTCTCAGCCGCAGTGGACATGCGGCAGTAGAGTGGGTGTGGATGGATAAAATGACATGCTTGTGTACTAGGATAAAAAGTTGCCATTCAGGGTTAGAAGAAAAGCATTAAGATACTCGAACGCTGTTGGATTTGGTTGTATTAGCAATAAAGAGAGCAATAAAGAGAGGTTGGTTTTATGCCCTGTTAAGGTGGGGAACCATGACAGATTATGTGGAAATAGGAAGACAAGTGTGAATCATTTTGGTAATGTGTGTTATCAACAACAGTGATATTTGAACAGATTGGAGATGACTATCCATAACAATGAAATCCTTCATACAGTGAGGTTAGGGTAGGTTACCATGCTTGTCCTGAACCACAGCTGTAGACACAGCCTCCTCCAGGTCCTCAGACACTAGCTTGGAGATCCGTTACAGGATGTCTGTCACCCCACTGAGCCCCTATTGCAGGTTAGGGGTCACATCCACTTGAATGTCCTTCATATGACGAACCTCCTACAGAGCAAATGAGGAAAATATGATATATTATGATTTATGTTAGTAACAATACAATATGGGAATTTTATCCCAAAGCTACCTACAGCTAACATATATATTTATGTATGTGATCTATGTAAATAAAGGAATATAACACAGCTGTAAAACTGTGAAGGACTATATGGTGGAGGCCTACCCATTTCCCAGGAGCATTGTAAAAAGTGGATTTGGGTACAGTGTTTATTTCCCCCTAATATCTTTGAAGATTACACCTAAAATAATTAGGCCTACTTCTTTCTACTGCTGAGCTGAGACCATTAGGGTTAAACATTACAGATATAAATGCAATATATGGAGTAGAAAAGATTGCCTGCACAACATACGTTCTACATGGTCTATTTCTATCTGAATGTAACACCTCAATCAAGCATGTTAATTGATCGTTAAGTCATGTTTGTCAGGTAAAAGGTCATTAGTGGCCTATATAAGCCTCATACAGGCCATGTGAAGACATTACCTGTTGATAACACAGACTATTTTCATGATCATGGGAGGTGTGAGAGAATTGCTGCTCTTTGTGGTGACTGTGGGGGTTGTGAAAGGTTGGTTCACTAATGTTTTATTTGGATTGAAGGGATTTGGTTGGGAAATAATCTCAACTTTATCAGTTGGAGATTAAAATTTGACTGTTTGTTCCGCATTGGTCATCTGCTATTAATATATGTAGCTATTTTGTCAACTCAACTTCTGTCAACACTTTCTCCTCAGTTTCTTGTTACCCTGTTGGAAAGTCCCAGAAGCTAGAGCAAGTCTCTCTGCAGAGGAGACTTGGAGGTAAGTGTTTCTTTCCACAACCCTTCTAGCTTTGTACTGTGTCTATGGTGCTGCTGTGTTTGACACTCATTCAACACCATAGAGTAACTCAGTTGTCTAAATAATGTTGTCAAACCCTTTGATTTGGTCATTTTGCTTGTGTACCTTAACCTACGTTTTTCAGAGCTGTCATCAAATGACGTCTCCATTGTGCATGCCCTGGCCTTGCTCCGATCCATAGGGTCTGACGCTAAACAAGACAGAGAAGGTACGGCCTGAAACATATACTTTTAAATCTGTGTTGGGTTCATGTTGCTCAACATTCTAATGGCAATTTGGCCTAGACCGTGTAGAACAGCTGTGTTGCTGTAGAATACCCAACTGTTCCTTTATGTTTTCTCTCTAGAGTATTTCGAGACTAATGAAGTAGAATCCCAAGCTTCTCCAAACCACGGTAGCTCTACGGCAAATGATGCCCTGTCCTCTGACGACGCTACCTCTGAAGCTGCCACTGGCCCGTCTGACGACGCTACCTCTGAAGCTGCCACTGGCCCGTCTGACGACGCTACCTCTGAAGCTGCCACTGGCCCGTCTGACGACGCTACCTCTGAAGCTGCCACTGGCCCGTCTGACGACGCTACCTCTGAAGCTGCCACTGGCCCGTCTGACGACGCTACCTCTGAAGCTGCCACTGGCCCGTCTGACGACGCTACCTCTGAAGCTGCCACTGGCCCGTCTGACGACGCTACCTCTGAAGCTGCCACTGGCCCGTCTGACGACGCTACCTCTGAAGCTGCCACTGGCCCGTCTGACGACGCTACCTCTGAAGCTGCCACTGGCCCGTCTGACGACGCTACCTCTGAAGCTGCCACTGGCCCGTCTGACGACGCTACCTCTGAAGCTGCCACTGGCCCGTCTGACGACGCTACCTCTGAAGCTGCCACTGGCCCGTCTGACGACGCTACCTCTGAAGCTGCCACTGGCCCGTCTGACGACGCTACCTCTGAAGCTGCGACCGGCCCGTCTGACGACGCTACCTCTGAAGCTGCGACCGGCCAGTCTGACGACGCTACCTCTGAAGCTGCGACCGGCCGTCTGACGACGCTACCTCTGAAGCTGCGACCGGCCCGTCTGACGACGCTACCTCTGAAGCTGCGACCGGCCCGTCTGACGACGCTACCTCTGAAGCTGCGACCGGCCCGTCTGACGACGCTACCTCTGAAGCTGCGACCGGCCCGTCTGACGACGCTACCTCTGAAGCTGCGACCGGCCCGTCTGACGACGCTACCTCTGAAGCTGCGACCGGCCCGTCTGACGACGCTACCTCTGAAGCTGCGACCGGCCCGTCTGACGACGCTACCTCTGAAGCTGCGACCGGCCCGTCTGACGACGCTACCTCTGAAGCTGCGACCGGCCCGTCTGACGACGCTACCTCTGAAGCTGCGACCGGCCCGTCTGACGACGCTACCTCTGAAGCTGCGACCGGCCCGTCTGACGACGCTACCTCTGAAGCTGCGACCGGCCCGTCTGACGACGCTACCTCTGAAGCTGCGACCGGCCCGTCTGACGACGCTACCTCTGAAGCTGCGACCGGCCCGTCTGACGACGCTACCTCTGAAGCTGCGACCGGCCCGTCTGACGACGCTACCTCTGAAGCTGCGACCGGCCCGTCTGACGACGCTACCTCTGAAGCTGCGACCGGCCCGTCTGACGACGCTACCTCTGAAGCTGCGACCGGCCCGTCTGACGACGCTACCTCTGAAGCTGCGACCGGCCCGTCTGACGACGCTACCTCTGAAGCTGCGACCGGCCCGTCTGACGACGCTACCTCTGAAGCTGCGACCGGCCCGTCTGACGACGCTACCTCTGAAGCTGCGACCGGCCCGTCTGACGACGCTACCTCTGAAGCTGCGACCGGCCCGTCTGACGACGCTACCTCTGAAGCTGCGACCGGCCCGTCTGACGACGCTACCTCTGAAGCTGCGACCGGCCCGTCTGACGACGCTACCTCTGAAGCTGCGACCGGCCCGTCTGACGACGCTACCTCTGAAGCTGCGACCGGCCAGTCTGACGACGCTACCTCTGAAGCTGCGACCGGCCCGTCTGACCATGCAATTGAGGAACTGTTGACTTCTGCATCTCAGCCCCCATTGACCACAAACATGGATATCTGATGTGGGACATGGTGCTCGGGGTCCATGCAAGAGTTCATGGTTACTCTAGTCCAGGTTGTGTGTGTAACTGCATTTTCTTGTTTTGGCTCAATTAAACGCTAACTGTAATATTTGTGTCCTCAGTATTGTTTTGACGGTTCCTACTTGGAGTTGAGGTCTTTGACCTGACATGAGTAACTGGTGATGGCAACATTTATTTTGCATAATAACCATGCTTTGGCATCAGCAATATGTCTACTTTGACCCCTGTGCTTAAACTACCATTTGACTTAAGCTACATTTGGTCAAATTATGCTAGTAGCATCACATTATGTGGAATGGGTTCTAGTTCATTTAAACTTGATGGTTGTGGAACTGAGTGTTTGGGATTTGTACATATGAGGCTGTTGCTAGAATCGGGGTTAATGGTGTCAGTGCTAACTAATATCACGGTTGTCAACTTGCATTTAAATGACTCTGCTGGGTGTCTACTAGTCTTCTCTCGTAACTGACTTGGTTTCCTATTAGTTAATGCTTACATGTAAAACCAGCTCTCGTATCATTAGCCCATCGTTTTGGCGGTTGGTCTTCATATCCCAGTTCTAATCCAAACTTTCAGGTTAAATTCAGGCTGTCTAGATCCAGCAGAGACTGAGCCAGGACCTCCATAGCATGGTGGTGGCCGTGGTACGCCTGACTAGATATACACTCTTAATATAATCAATGTCCTATAGTAGACCAGTGGTACGCCTGAACAGAAATAGTGCTAGACCTCTAGACCAGAGTCTTTCAATCGGGAGCCTGTTTTTGCTCCCGCACAGCATCAACATCTGAGGTCCCTGCCAAGCGTGGGATTGAGAAACAAACCTGGAGGTTGATTAACTCAAATGGCAAAATAAGGAAATCATCCTCATCACTGTGTAGAATATGCATGTATTTCACACTAATCAGGAATAGATAGGAATTTGGTGTGAGTCTGTCTGGACAGTCAACTTCCTGTGGAAAATCAACACCATGCCTGCATCCCAGATAACTACATAGGGAATAGGGTGCTAACTACTTTTGATCAGGGCCTATAAGGATCTGGTCAAAAGTAGTGTACTAAGTAGGGAATAGGGTGCCATTTGTCATATGGAGACCACTACAGGAGCAGGTAGGCTTTACTCACAGCGAGGTGTAGAGGGCTGATGGGAGCTCTGACATCAAAGTCGTTTAGCATGTCTGTCCCTGAGGTTTCAATTAGTTGAGGAAAGACCAGGATGGCCAGTTCAGACTTGTAACATATTTACTTGGAAGGTTAGTTTAGTAGCATGTGAAACATGGTAAATCTGTGACCAGCCCCTGCAGACATACTGGGGTGTTGCATCCATACCTTAAACAAGCAAGTGTGAGAAAGTTACCAACTGGCACTTACATCTAAAGGTGTTTCACTTGCAATCTGGAAAAAGAACATCAAGAGTGACGATGCGTCCACGACAAACATGCAGCCACACCTTAAAACCTACTGTTGGGTTCTGAGAATATGAAATATACTAATTCATGTCACTGAGGGAGAGAGCTTAATGTATAACGTTTACATTATGTCAGGATATGTTATTGTTAGCCATCTGGGATCCTCTGGGATTTTTTGTTTATTTCACCTTTATTTAACCAGGTAAGCTAGTTGAGAACAAGTTGTCATTTACAACTGCGACCTGGCCAAGATAAAGCATAGCAGTGTGAACAGACAACAACACAGAGTTACACATGGAGTAAACAATAAACAAGTCAATAACACAGTAGGGGGAAAAATGAGTCTATATACATTGTGTGCAAAAGGCATGAGGTAGGCAATAAATAGGCCATAGGAGCGAATAATTACAATTTAGCAGATTAACACTGGAGTGATAAATCATCAGATGATCATGTGCAAGTAGAGATACTGGTGTGCAAAAGAGCAGAAAAGTAAATAAATAAAAACAGTAAGGGGATGAGGTAGGTAAATTGGGTGGGCTGTTTACAGATGGACTATGTACAGCTGCAGCGATCGGTTAGCTGCTCAGATAGCAGATGTTTAAAGTTGGTGAGGGAAATAAAAGTCTCCAGTTTCAGGGATTTTTGCAATTCGTTCCAGTCACAGGCAGCAGAGAACTGGAAGGAAAGGCGGCCAAATGAGGTATTGGCTTTTGGGATGATCAGTGAGATATACCTGCTGGAGCGTGTGCTACGGGTGGGTGTTGTTATCGTGACAAGTGAACTGAGATAAGGCGGAGCTTTACCTAGCATGAACTTATAGATGACCTGGAGCTAGCGGGTCTGGCGACGAATATGTAGCGAGGGCCAGCCGACTAGAGCATACAGGTCGCAGTGGTGGGTGGTATAAGGTGTTTTAGTTACAAAACGGATGGCACTATAATAAACTGCATCTAGTTTGCTGAGTAGAGTATTGGAAGCTATTTTGTAGATGACATCGCCGAAGTCGAGGATCGGTAGGATAGTCAGTTTTACTAGGGTAAGTTTGGCGGCGTGAGTGAAGGAGGCTTTGTTGCGAAATAGAAAGCCGATTCTTGATTTGATTTTGGATTGGAGATGTTTAATATGAGTCTGGAAGGAGAGTTTACAGTCTAGCCAGACACCTAGGTATTTATAGATGTCCACATATTCTAGGTCGGAACCGTCCAGGGTGGTGATGCTAGTCGGGCGGGCGGGTGCAGGCAGCGAACGGTTGAAAAGCATGCATTTGGTTTTACTAGCGTTTAAGAGAAGTTGGAGGCCACGGAAGGAGTGTTGTATGGCATTGAAGCTCGTTTGGAGGTTAGATAGCACAGTGTCCAAGGAAGGGCCAGAAGTATACAGAATCGTGTCGTCTGCGTAGAGGTGGATCAGGGAATCGCCCGCAGCAAGAGCAACATCATTGATATATACAGAGAAAAGAGTCGGCCCGAGAATTGAACCCTGTGGTACCCCCATAGAGACTGCCAGAGGACCAGACAACATGCCCTCCGATTTGACACACTGAGCTCTGTCTGCAAAGTAGTTGGTGAACCAGGCAAGGCAGTTATCAGAAAAACCGAGGCTACCGAGTCTGCCGATAAGAATATGGTGATTGACAGAGTCGAAAGCCTTGGCCAGGTCGATGAAGACGGCTGCACAGTACTATCTTTTATCGATGGCGGTTATGATATCGTTTAGTACCTTGAGCGTGGCTGAGGTGCACCCGTGACCGGCTCGGAAACCGGATTGCACAGTGGAGAAGGTACGGTGGAATTCGAGATGGTCAGTGATCTGTTAATTGACTTGGCTTTCGAAGACCTTAGATAGGCAGGGCAGGATGGATATACAGTGGGGCAAAAAAGTATTTAGTCAGCCACCAATTGTGCAAGTTCTCCCACTTAAAAAGATGAGAGAGGCCTGTAATTTTCATCATAGGTACACTTCAACCATGACAGACAAAATGAGGGAAAAAAATCCAGAAAATCACATTGTAGGATTTTTTATGAATTTATTTGCAAATTATGGTGGAAAATAAGTATTTGGTCACCTACAAACCAGCAAGATTTCTGGCTCTCACAGACCTGTAACTTCTTCTTTAAGAGGCTCCTCTGTCCTCCACTCGTTACCTGTATTAATGGCACCTGTTTGAACTTGTTATCAGTATAAAAGACACCTGTCCACAACCTCAAACAGTCACACTCCAAACTCCACTATGGCCAAGACCAAAGAGCTGTCAAAGGACACCAGAAACAAAATTGTAGACCTGCACCAGGCTGGGAAGAGTGAATCTGCAATAGGTAAGCAGCTTGGTTTGAAGAAATCAACTGTGGGAGCAATTATTAGGAAATGGAAGACATACAAGACCACTGATAATCTCCCTCGATCTGGGGCTCCACGCAAGATCTCACCCCGTGGGGTCAAAATGATCACAAAAACAGTGAGCAAAAATCCCAGAACCACAAGAGGGGACCTAGTGAATGACCT
This sequence comes from Salvelinus namaycush, assembly GCF_016432855.1. Taxonomy (NCBI): domain Eukaryota; kingdom Metazoa; phylum Chordata; class Actinopteri; order Salmoniformes; family Salmonidae; genus Salvelinus; species Salvelinus namaycush. The sequence continues at coordinate 71,173 of NW_024061608.1, read as the reverse complement.
GCAGAGAGCTGGGACCAAAGTAACAAAGCCTACCATCAGTAACACACTACGCCGCCAGGGACTCAAATCCTGCAGTGCCAGATGTGTCCCCCTGCTTAAGCCAGTACATGTCCAGGCCCGTCTGAAGTTTGCTAGAGAGCATTTGAATGATCCAGAAGAAGATTGGGAGAATGTCATATGGTCAGATGAAACCAAAATATAACTTTTTGGTAAAAACTCAACTCGTCGTGTTTGGAGGACAAAGAATGCTGAGTTGCATCCAAAGAACACCATACCTACTGTGAAGCATGGGGGTGGAAACATCATGCTTTGGGGCTGTTTTTCTGCAAAGGGACCAGGACGACTGATCCGTGTAAAGGACAGAATGAATGGGGCCATGTATCGTGAGATTTTGAGTGAAAACCTCCTTCCATCAGCAAGGGCATTGAAGATGAAACGTGGCTGGGTCTTTCAGCATGACAATGATCCCAAACACACTGCCCGGGCAACGAAGGAGTGGCTTCGTAAGATGCATTTCAAGGTCCTGGAGTGGCCTAGCCAGTCTCCAGATCTCAACCCCATAGAACATCTTTGGAGGGAGTTGAAAGTCCGTGTTGCCCAGCAACAGCCCCAAAACATCACTGCTCTAGAAGAGATCTGCATGGAGGAATGGGCCAAAATACCAGCAACAGTGTGTGAAAACCTTGTGAAGACTTACAGAAAACGTTTGACCTCTGTCATTGCCAACAAAGGGTATATAACAAAGTATTGAGATAAACTTTTGTTATTGACCAAATACTTATTTTCCACCATAATTTGCAAATAAATTCATTAAAAATCCTACAATGTGATTTTCTGGATTTTTTTTCTTCTCATTTTGTCTGTCATAGTTGAAGTGTATCTATGATGAAAATTACAGTCCTCTCTCATCTTTTTAAGTGGGAGAACTTGCACAATTGGTGGCTGACTAAATACTTTTTTGCCCCACTGTAGGTCTGTAACAGTTTGGGTCCAGGGTGTCTCCCCCTTTGAAGAGGGGGATGACCGCGGCAGCTTTCCAATCCTTGGGGATCTCAGACGATATGAAAGAGAGGTTGAACAGGCTGGTAATAGGGGTTGCGACAATGGCGGCGGATAGTTTCAGAAATAGAGGGTCTAGATTGTCAAGCCCAGCTGATTTGTATGGGTCCAGGTTTTGCAGCTCTTTCAGAACATTTGCTATCTGGATTTGGTTGGCATAAATGAGTAAAGCGGTGCCACAGAAATGTTTGAATTACAGCAGATACCTACCGGTAGCTCAAAAGTTGGAGCCAATTTTGTTGCTGTATTAACTGCATTTAAAGGTTACGTGTACGTGCTTTTTGAATTCATGGCGACTAAGTGCGGTTTGCTACGACGCACACCCTGAGCGTTCATCATGCGGCTAGAGAAGGCCTGTATGAACAGACTTCCTCACGCTTCTCATAGAAATGTACCGGTTTCTTCCAATGGTTTATCCCATGTAAATCGGAGTGGGTGGGAAATCCTGGTCAAACTGTTCCTGCCCTCAAACCCTAGGTTAGCAGCGCTACAAGCAACTCTGGGAGAGCCTGGACCTGATAGCAGCCTGCCAGCTAAGACAGGTTAGCATTGACTTATTTAAACCTGAAAGTTTGGATTGGCACTGGGATATGAAGACCAACCGCCAAAACGATGGGCTAATGATACGAGAGCTGGTTTTACATGTAAGCATTCACTAATAGGAAACCAAGTCAGTTACGAGAGAAGACACCCAGCAGAGTCATTTAAATGCAAGTTGACAACCGTGATATTAGTTAACACTGACACCATTAACCCCGATTCTAGCAGCCTCATACAGTGGGGCAAAAAAGTATTTAGTCAGCCACCAATTGTGCAAGTTCTCCCACTTAAAAAGATGAGAGAGGCCTGTAATTTTCATCATAGATACACTTCAACTATGACAGACAAGATGAGAAAAAAAATTCCAGAAAATCACATTGTAGGATATTTTATGAATTTATTTGCAAATTATGGTGGAAAATAAGTATTTGGTCACCTACAAACAAGCAAGATTTCTGGCTCTCACAGACCTGTAACTTCTTCTTTAAGAGGCTCCTCTGTCCTCCACTCGTTACTTGTATTAATGGCACCTGTTTGAACTTGTTATCAGTATAAAAGACACCTGTCCACAACCTCAAACAGTCACACTCCAAACTCCACTATGGCCAAGACCAAAGAGCTGTCAAAGGACACCAGAAACAAAATTGTAGACCTGCACCAGGCTGGGAAGAGTGAATCTGCAATAGGTAAGCAGCTTGGTTTGAAGAAATCAACTGTGGGAGCAATTATTAGGAAATGGAAGACATACAAGACCACTGATAATCTCCCTCGATCTGGGGCTCCACGCAAGATCTCACCCCGTGGGGTCAAAATGATCACAAGAACGGTGAGCAAAAATCCTAGAACCACATGGGGGGACCTAGTGAATGACCTGCAGAGAGCTGGGACCAAAGTAACAAAGCCTACCATCAGTAACACACTACGCCGCCAGGGACTCAAATCCTGCAGTGCCAGACGTGTCCCCCTGCTTAAGCCAGTACATGTCCAGGCCCGTCTGAAGTTTGCTAGAGAGCATTTGGATGATCCAGAAGAAGATTGGGAGAATGTCATATGGTCAGATGAAACCAAAATATAACTTTTTGGTAATAACTCAACTCGTCGTGTTTGGAGGTCAAAGAATGCTGAGTTGCATCCAAAGAACACCATACCTACTGTGAAGCATGGGGGTGGAAACATCATGCTTTGGGGCTGTTTTTCTGCAAAGGGACCAGGACGACTGATCCGTGTAAAGGAAAGAATGGGGCCATGTATCGTGAGATTTTGAGTGAAAACCTCCTTCCATCAGCAAGGGCATTGAAGATGAAACGTGGCTGGGTCTTTCAGCATGACAAAGATCCCAAACACACCGCCCGGGCAACGAAGGAGTGGCTTCGTAAGAAGCATTTCAAGGTCCTGGAGTGGCCTAGCCAGTCTCCAGATCTCAACCCCATAGAAAATCTTCGGAGGGAGTTGAAAGTCCGTGTTGCCCAGCAACAGCCCCAAAACATCACTGCTCTAGAGGAGATCTGCATGGAGGAATGGGCCAAAATACCAGCAACAGTGTGTGAAAACCTTGTGAAGACTTACAGAAAACGTTTGACCTCTGTTATATACCCTTTGTTGGCAATGACAAAGTATTGAGATAAACTTTTGTTATTGACCAAATACTTATATTCCACCATAATTTGCAAATAAATTCATTAAAAATCCTACAATGTGATTTTCAGGATTTTTTTTTCTCATTTTGTCTGTCATAGTTGAAGTGTACCTATGATGAAAATTACAGGCCTCTCATCTTTAAGTGGGAGAACTTGCACAATTGGTGGCTGACTAAATACTTTTTTGCCCCACTGTATGTACCAACCCCAAACACTCAGTTCCACAACCATCAAGTTTAAATGAACTAGAACCCATTCCACATCATGTGATGCTACTAGCATAATTTGACCAAATGTAGCTTAAGGCAAATGGTGATTTAAGCACAGGGGTCAAAGTAAACATATTGCTGATGCCAAAGCATGGTTATAATGCAAAATAAATGTTGCCATCACCACAGTTACTCTTGTCAGGTCATAGACCTCAACTCCAAGTAGGAACCGTCAAAACAATACTGAGGACACACGTATTACAGTTAACGTTTAATTGAGCCAAAACAAGAAAATGCAGTTACACACACATAACCTGGACTAGAGTACCCATGAACTCTTGCATGGACCCCGAGCACCATGTCCCACATCAGATATCCATGTTTGTGGTCAACGGGGGCTCAGATGCAGAAGTGAACAGTTCCTCAATGGCATGGTCAGACTGGCCGGTCGCAGCTGCCGAGTGTGAACGCTGCGTGTATCACATCCGGTATCAGGATAAATAAAAAGCAAGGTCTGCTAACTTTCTTTAATTATGTTTAATTACCGCAAACAATGAATGGCAAATGCAATTTTCGTATATACGGGTTCGCTGTATCACCACGCAGGGTACACAGGGAACTGGCAGGAAGTACGTAAACAGCTGTTCTTATACCGTGATGACGTAGTTCCAACGCGTCTGTTGGCCTATCACAGTAGAGGCTGGGCGCGGTTTAGACTTTGCCCCGCCTTTGCTGGCCCTCGGATTTGTCCAAGCCCCTTGGCGCGTTCCTTTTGTCCACATCTGGTTGCTGGGTAGATTAGATCCGTCTTGTGTCTGTCGATTCTACACTGAAACAGTTCCTAATATGGTATTGTCCAGTATTCTAATCTCCTGGTTGGCCTAGAGAGATGCACCCCTCCCCTCTCCAGACTGTCCACAGCTTTTATGGCCTGTGTTGGTCATTCCTTACACCTACACACACACCCCCCTCTGTATTGTGTGTGTGTGTAACAAAACAATATTCATCTTCAAACAATATGCTAACAGGCTATAGTGCATAAACATAAATCCTAACAATTTCCCCCTTTTTACACCCCCATGGGGTGTAACCAACTTATATATCCATATACTGGGTTGCCGTTGAACCCAGGAACATGAAACCTTCAACCAGGAGGATAGTTTATTATTATTATTTTTTTTATTTATTTTTTTGCAAAACAATATAAAAACATCAGTGGGGTTTTAGATGCCCCCTTTTGACACCCCCAAGGGTGTCATCACAACAACATGATTACATACAGAATATTTAAAAAAAAAACATCAGTGGGGTTTTTAGATTCCCCCTTTTGACACCCCCCAGGGTGTCATCACAACAACATGATTACATACAGAATATATATTTTAAAAATGTAACCCTCTGGTCTCTCCCTCTATACATCTTGTACCAGGTGGGCTCCTTGCCACCCGGGAACTTCAAACCTTCACAACAGGGAGGACTAATGTAATGACCTGGATAAAAAGTATATTGTTTCTTTTTATTATTATTAATTTTTATTTTTATTATACGACCACTTCACCCACAGCAAACCAAGGTCATCCTCAGTCAGACCCATCTTTCTCCTGTAGTTTGACTCAGTATCAGCATCTCCATCCGGAGCATCAAACAAAGGCATCATACCAGCAGCCTTCGCTACATCTGTAACAGATTTCTTTAGACAAGGTATGATGCAAGCAGCACAACACATTAACATAAGAAATACAACTACTAGGGTCAGAAATCCAGTAACCATCAATGTAGTGTACTTACCAAACCAACCACCCAGCCAGGGGAACAGTCCATCCTCCTCCACACCTGCAAAACCCTTTATCTCCACAGATAACTTTTCCAACCCGCTCAGAGCTTTTGAAATGCTCCCATCCGGACTGGTATTATTAGGAACAAACGTACAACACTGTTCTCCAAACATCTTACAAAACACCTCTCTGGTTGGCCAGAATCATGTCTAGTGCTAGCCTATTTTGTCTAGCGGTTCGAGAGGTGGCATCCAATTGTTCAGCCATCCCTATAAGTGCGGTGTGGTTAACTCATTGTTGATTATAGTAAATATAATTGATCCAGGCAGTTTGCTTATCATCAACAATAGCTGGGCCAATAATGGGCAACAAATGCCACAGACCATAATTTCTGTTTAACGCCCAGAATTCGTGGGGGACCCCTACAGGGAACCCCAACAGGTTGGTGTGGATGTTATCTGTACCCTCGGACCAAGGAGCGTCACGTTTCTGCCGTCTCCTGGGTTGGTCCCGCGCCTCTGTGTCATGTGTAGCTCCCAGGAGTTGGTTAGCTGTAACCTTAATAATAGTCAATGGTGTTATCAGACTGGCCAAAGCACATGTGCCCTGCCAGTCTCCTTTCAAAATGGAGGTCAACCGCCTGACAGGTCCACGCATCCACCATACATCAGCAACACCTCTAGTTTGGTTCAGCCCTTCAACGGGCCAGGTGGCATTAATAGTGGCATTAGTGATGCAGTAGGGAGCCTCCCATAGTCTATACCCCTACCTGTACCAGTGATACAGCTGTAATATCCCCCATATGCCTCAACTCCCCACGGTGCCTTCTGGGGGGGACTTCTGGGAACACAAGACTCAGAGCTTTACACAGGGTCGAATTTAGCTTATGGTAAAAACCCTCCAATATGCACATCCAACCTCCCCACTGCTTAGGGCAAATGGGTGAGTAGCCAGAACAGGTCTAGCATGTCCACAGATCAGTCTTTTCTATTAAGTGTTCTGGCGGTGTATCTCATATAGGCTAACCACATGTTCTCCCTACCCTCATATCCAGTTTCAGTCCCCAATTGGTCACTGTCTGCGATATCCCTTACATTTATTACCTGTACCGGATTGGAGAGCTTAGGTGATGTGGCACACGGTCTTGAAGTGGTGGAGGAGTTCGGCTGAACCTGGCCTTGGCCTGTTGGAACTGGTGGTGGTTTTGGCAGTACTGTGACGGTAACCATCCCCATCGTATCCGCCCCGATTCTTTCCAATCCCAGGGTATAGGTACCTGCATCGGAGAGCTTAACAGACTTGATGGTTAGTAGGATTTCATCACCTTTACAAACATCAGTCTGCCCCTCACTCCTTCCCCAGATAATGGGAAACCTGTCTACTTTTGTCGGGTTCCCTATGCTGTACGGGTAACCCCTCCTCCATTCCCAATAAGCACACCCATGCCCATTACACAGCTACACTGGCACACTCCTATACACAGGTGTTAAAACCAAACATTTTGGCTCAATTCTCCTGGTTCCACAAATATCTCAATTTCTTCCCTGCTTATCCAGATTAAGTGATCCTTCATGCTTGGTTAATACAAAATCCTCATCGTCTAAACTATGGGTCAGGTTACCCTCTTTAGCCTTCTCGGGGGCTCATGGTGTATCAGGAATATGGCTCCCACAAATCAGACAGCTCAGAACAACCAATACTCCTCTAAAGCCCCACCCTCTCCCAGAGAACACATCATCAGCCAGAGGCCAAGCCACACTTTCACTTCTATGAACGCTCACAGCGGGGAAAGATCGGGTATAAGGAAATCTTCAGTAGAGAGTTGGCCCCCAGTACCCTGTTGGTTCTGGTTCTGCTCCTACCCCTGTGATTGTTCGACAGAGTCAGTGTGTCTTACCCTAATACAATGTGTGATATGCCCCCCAGGTAGCTCTTTCAGTTATCCTCACTGCGAATGCAGTCACCAGGAGTGCTTGGTATGACTCCTCCCACCGTGGCTGCTTCCAGTCCTTTTTCTTTAGTGATTGGACCCAGACCCAGTCCCCTGGCCCATTCATGTGGGTAATCTCCTCCTGTAGTTCTCCTGTAGAGCATAAAATCATGGACATACGGGTTTGGTTAATTAACAGTATTTTAATGTGTTCTGCTAGAACCTCTGTCATTCTATCTGTTCTATCTGATTAGCTAGAATGTCATCCATTATTATCCTAGTCCACCATCTCTAGAAATGTTTAACTAATAGGCCACACCACAACGTGTCCTATTCCATCCCCCTTTTGATACATGGCTCCGCCCTTGTATCAATACTGGCACAAATCTAACAATTCTCTGTCAAGTGTCTTATCTACTTTAAAAGTTATCAGTGCTGTCCCTTAGTTCCTGAAACCAACCAAGTCTTCATTGTGTTTTTAAGCCCATATGCTTAAAATCAGCTTAAAATGTCCAATGGCGCCCTCTAGTGACTTTTCACCATCACTACTATCTATCACATTACCTTAAACTCAGACGCCAAGGCCCTTATATTCTCCATTTTAAGTGGCTCTTCAAGGAGGTTGATCAGACAACCCTGAAAAGTAACTTTGGAAATCATACCCCCACTTTTATGTGTGTGTATCCCTTTAAGATATTTTTTCGCTGGGAAATTTAGAAATCACCCTCTAACCCAAACGTTTACTACAAACAAAACCTAGTAGTTATAACTGTCCCTTTAACATTAGCTATCATAAACTTTTACGATTAAACTATTCTGACCTTCCTATTTTCTATTTGAAACTTTTAACAACTTCTGAAAAGTGGCTCAAAGCTATAATGCACGCATTTTCCCTCTAAATGACACAAACCATTTTCTCTGTCCCTTCTCAGTCACAACATCATTGCTTCGATAAACCAAAACCAATTTATCACCATTGTATCACTAATGTTGGATCTTGAATAGAATTTACAACATCAATCAACATCTCTTAATCAAAATTATACTGCCCGAAGTACAGTAAATAGTGTACCTGAACGGTCAAACTCATTTGCATAACGTTATTGTGTATCCCAAATACTGTCGCAGTTTTACGTTAACTATCGTAAAAGTAAAATCAACTTTCTCCACTCCCAAATTTTTTAAAACCCCATGTACCTCGCTAAATTTATATCGCAAGAATGTATTTTAGTCTCTCGGTACCAAGGCTGAGATACTAACCCGAGTCTCCCGCGCCGCAGTTAAAAAATCTTCTCCGTCATAGCCAACCCTATCTGCGCCTCCCTATCTTGCCTTCTCCATAGCATCTGCAAGTTAACCCCTTCGTAACTCTCCCTCTCTTTTTCTGGCTTCAGACAACCACACTCTAGCATCTCTACCGTCTGCTATATCAACTTTATCATTAATTGTAATCTTTCTACATCCATACTCTCAAACTCGTACATTCCTCTCCACCCCGGGCATTAGATTCACCCAAACATTCCACCGGGTTCCCCGTCGACTGGGAGCCCCTCCTTCCACTCTCTATCTCTTTCACTCCTCTCCTTACCATTATCCATCTCTAGAACAGATTTCAACTTCCTCAAAACCTTTTGTTTCTGGAGACATTATATATTCCGTGCGTATACTCACGTATGTGTGTAAATTAATTAAAAGAAATAAAATCTACCTTATTTCTCGTATAACACTTTTTTTTTTTTTTTACATAAACAAAATTAATCTCAACACATTCAACTATGCACTGTGGGTCCCCTAAGATACCAGCCCCGACTGCAATATCTAATATACTTTCATTCACGCGGTAAAATTATTCCATACAAACTTTGTGTCCCCAAACACTTTAAAACCCGCAGGTCATTCAAACTTGGTATAAGTACACCGACTTAACTCAATGTACTACATTTATTCTATAAACTTATCTTATTTCAAATATAACTGGCCCCTGGCCACTATTATTACTGTTATATTGCCGTTTATTTGCGTTCTCACCTCATATGTAGGCCCCAACCTACGTCATACAAACTTGGCTCAGCCTAGTACATTACTTTCGTTATTGTATGATATTACCCTCAATTATACTTCTAAGCCCCAACTTACGTCATACATTCAGTACATTTCATTTACACATTGCATCTTTGAACGATTTTGATCAAATAAAATTGCATTTGCCATTACCTGGTCCACGGCATTTTAGACTATTCGTATATTGGATATAAGGAATTTGGTAACTTACATCGAACAAGCGTCGCACAAAATAAATTTGGATAATGCCAATGTGCAGAACTTCAGTATTTTATACAATAGGTATCTGCTTACCTTTTTTTTTTTTTTTTTTTAAAGACCGGTCTTTGTGAGTAACGCCGTCCGACGACAGTAAAGGTATCTTAGCTGGCTCGTTCTATGTCCAGCGAGTTCCTTAACCCGGATTACGTCGGGGTCACCATGTGAACGCTGCGTGTATCACATCCGGTATCAGGATAAATAAAAAGCAAGGTCTGCTAACTTTCTTTAATTATGTTTAATTACCGCAAACAATGAATGGCAAATGCAATTTTCGTATATACGGGTTCGCTGTATCACCACCCAGGGTACACAGGGAACTGGCAGGAAGTACGTAAACAGCTGTTCTTATACCGTGATGACGTAGTTCCAACGCGTCTGTTGGCCTATCACAGTAGAGGCTGGGCGCGGTTTAGACTTTGCCCCGCCTTTGCTGGCCCTCGGATTTGTCCAAGCCCCTTGGCGCGTTCCTTTTGTCCACATCTGGTTGCTGGGTAGATTAGATCCGTCTTGTGTCTGTCGATTCTACACTGAAACAGTTCCTAATATGGTATTGTCCAGTATTCTAATCTCCTGGTTGGCCTAGAGAGATGCACCCCTCCCCTCTCCAGACTGTCCACAGCTTTTATGGCCTATGTTGGTCAGTCCTTACACCTACACACACCCCCCCCTCTGTATTGTGTGTGTGTAAAAAAACAATATTCATCTTCAAACAATATGCTAACAGGCTATAGTGCATTAACATAAATCCTAACACGAGGTAGCGTCGTCAGACTGGCCAGTGGCAGCTTCAGAGGTAGCGTTGTCAGACAGGCCAGTGGCAGCTTCAGAGGTAGCGTCGTCAGACGGGCCAGTGGCAGCTTCGTCAGACGGGCCAGTGGCAGCTTCAGAGGTAGCGTCGTCAGACGGGCCAGTGGCAGCTTCAGAGGTAGCGTCGTCAGACGGGCCAGTGGCAGCTTCAGAGGTAGCGTCGTCAGACGGGCCAGTGGCAGCTTCAGAGGTAGCGTCGTCAGACGGGCCAGTGGCAGCTTCAGAGGTAGCGTCGTCAGACGGGCCAGTGGCAGCTTCAGAGGTAGCGTCGTCAGAGGACAGGGCATCATTTGCCGGAGAGCTACCATGGTTTGGAGAAGCTTGGGATTCTACTTCATTAGTCTCGAAATACTCTAGAGAGAAAACATAAAGGAACAGTTGGGTATTCTACAGCAACACAGCTGTTCTACACGGTCTAGGCCAAATTGCCATTAGAATGTTGAGCAACATGAACCCAACACAGATTTAAAAGTATATGTTTCAGGCCGTACCTTCTGTCTTGTTTAGCGTCAGACCCTATGGATCGGAGCAAGGCCAGGGCATGCACAATGGAGACGTCATTTGATGACAGCTCTGAAAAACGTAGGTTAAGGTACACAAGCAAAATGACCAAATCAAAGGGTTTGACAACATTATTTAGACAACTGAGTTACTCTATGGTGTTGAATGAGTGTCAAGCACAGCAGCACCATAGACACAGTACAAAGCTAGAAGGGTTGTGGAAAGAAACACTTACCTCCAAGTCTCCTCTGCAGAGAGACTTGCTCTTGCTTCTGGGACTTTCCAACAAGGTAACAAGAAACTGAGGAGAAAGTGTTGACAGAAGTTGAGTTGACACAAAATAGCTACATATATTAATAATAGCAGATGACCAATGCGGAACAAACAGACAGTCAAATTTTAATCTCCAACTGATAAAGTTGAGCATATTTCCCAAACAAATGCCTTCAATCCAAATAAAACATTAGTGAACCAACCTTTCACAACCCCCACAGTCAACACAAAGAGCAGCAATTCTCTCACACCTCCCATGATCATGAAAATAGTCTGTGTTATCAACAGGTAATATCTTCACATGGCCTGTATGAGGCTTATATAGGCCACTAATGACAGTTTACCTGACATGGTCTCAGATCAGCAGTAGAAAGAAGTAGGCCATATTGTTTTAGGTGTAATATTCAAAGATATTAGGGGGAAATAAACACTGTACCCAAATCCACTTTTTACAATGCTCCTGGGAAATGGGTAGGCCTCCACCATATAGTCCTCACAGTTTTACAGCTGTGTTATATTCCTTTATTTACATAGATCACATACATAAATATATATGTTAGCTGTAGGTAGCTTTGGGATAAAATTCCCATATTGTATTGTTACTAACATGAATCATAAATATCATATATTCCTCATTTGCTCTGTAGGAGGTTCGTCATATGAAGGACATTCAAGTGGATGTGACCCCTAACCTGCAATAGGGGCTCAGTGGGGTGACAGACATCCTGTAACGGATCTCCAAGCTAGTGTCTGAGGACCTGGAGGAGGCTGTGTCTACAGCTGTGGTTCAGGACATGCATGGTAACCTACCCTAACCTCACTGTATGAAGGATTTTATTTTTATGGATAGTCATCTCCAATCTGTTCAAATATTACTGTTGTTGATAACACACATTACTAAAATTATTCACACTTGTCTTCCTATTTCCACATAATCTGTCATGGTTCCCCACCCCAACAGGGCATAAAACCAACCTCTCTTTATTGCTACTGCCAAATCCAACAGCATTCGAGTATCTTATTGCTTTTCTTCTAACCCTGAATGTCAACTTTTTATCCTAGTACACAAGCATGTCACTTTATCCATCCACACCCACTCTACTGCCGCATGGCCACTGCGGCTGAGACTTTCACCCTCTCGTTGCAGGTATAGCAGGTAACCAACCCCACCCTAGGAGTTACCCTCTACAGGTATCAACCTGTTCGGGTTTACCTTCCAGGACTTACCATATACCACAAAGCTACGACCGGTCGTAATACAATTGGATTACTGAATAAGCTCAGGCTTTCTAGGTCCGTACCCTATAATTGGTTCAGCCTACGACTCTCATCTCCCCAAGTTGTCAGAACTAGTGATAACAGGTGTAGGAACTGTGCCTACCTTGTTTTTTTTTTTTTTTTTTTTTTTTTTTTTTTTTTTTTGGGGTGGATCAGCTTAATATTGCGGAAAGAATGTTGCTTCCAATGTAATTGTCTGCATCATTTCCAATCCCCCATATTTTTTTGGGTAAATATATATATCCATACACGCATGCATACATATATACATATATACATACACATACCTATATAGACATACATACTTTTTTAAAGAATATACCTTTATTATTATTCCCCGCAACCCTACCACCGCTCCCCCAATTGGAGTAAACTAATAAACACTTCTGCTTTTACCTTCAATTTATACATCTTATACCTATTTTACAGACACAGACTACTTTATAATAGTTCTCTCTTGTTTGTTCTTAGTCCTTCCTCTATTTCTGTTGTCCATCCAATTTTATTTCCACTTGTAACTGTGCTATTTCACAAAAGCTCCGCACCTATACAAATTTCACAGATCCCGTATGCCCTACATTGTTTATCTTGTTATTAGTCCCACCCTTCAGTTCCACTCAACCCTTCCCATCTATCTTCCAACATCATCCATTTCGGATTTTTATTTGCCATATATTTTTCAACTGTGCTGTGATGCTTCACAAAAGATTTGAACCTTCCTATTCTCATAGCTTCTACAGATTGTAAATTAAAAATAAACATTTTTGCTAAAATAATTATTATATTATTGATTGATTGACTATGGCTTTTCAAATCCCCCAGTATTGCTATCTGTAGCGTTAGTTCTAGGCAAATGTTGCAATTCTTCAGCCATTCCTGGACCTGTGACCAAAAACGAGCTACATATGGACAATACCAAAATAAATGATCTAATGACTCTGCCTCCTCACAACAGAATCTGCAGAGCTGGGAAGATTGTATACCCCATATATATAACATTCTATTAGTTGCAAGAATTTTGTACAGTAATTTAAATTGAAAAATTCGAAGTTTTGAATCCGGCGTTGTTTTGCGTATCAATTCATAAACCATGTGCCATGGAATGGGTACATCGAAAATCTCTTCCCAACTATTTTGCAATTTATATGGCACAGCTGTCAGTTTTTTGGTCCTTAAATGAAATTGGTATATGTTTTTATTTATCACACTTTTCTTTAACCATTTATGTTCTTTAATACAGGGCCGACATACAAGTTCCTTACTTTTTTCCCCTTCTACTTGCCTCTTCCATTTTTGTGGTAATGCTGCAATTAATTGGTTGTAATTTTGGGTAGAGCAGACATTTCCATATGTCTGTGTTAGCTGCATGTGTGACATAACTCCACCAGTCCTATTTATGATATCATTCACAAAAATTATACCTTTTTTAAACATTTCTTCGATAAATACAGTTTTTTTATCAATTACTATATTTGAATTTAACCACAATATTTGTTGTACTATTTGTTCCGTCCTTTCAGGTGGATTAAACTGAAATTGCAACCAACTTTCTAAGGCTTGTTTAAAAAATAAGGATATTTTGGAGATTATTTCCTTTTCAAACAACCGAAAGTGAGCAGGTGTAATCTGAATAAAGGGAAAAAGGCCCTTCTTGAACATAGGATGAGACATTCGTACCAATTTACTAGAGAACCAGTTTGGATTTAAGTATAACTTTTGTATGACTGATGCCTTTAGTGAGAGGTCTAATGCTTTAATATTTAATAATTTCTGCCCTCCGAATTCATATTCGTTATATAAATAGGCCCTTTTAATTTTATCTGGCTTGCCGTTCCAAATAAAATGGAATATTTTTTGTTCATATAATTTAAAAAGCAGGTCACTAGGTGTAGGCAAAACCATAAGCAAATAGGTAAACTGTGATATGACTAAAGAGTTAATCAGGGTGATTTTTCCACAAATAGACAAGTATTTTCCTTTCCATGGTAGCAAGATCTTATCTATTTTTGCTAACTTTCTATAAAAATTTATTGGAGTGAGATCATTTCTTTCTTTTGGGATTTTTATACCGAGTATGTCCACATCTCCGTCAGACCATTTAATTGGTAAACTACATGGCAATATAAAATGTGTATTTTTTAGTGATCCAATACGTAATATGGTACATTTATCATAATTTGGTTTTAATCCAGAGAGGATAGCAAAGGTATCTAGATCCTCTATGAGGCCGTGGAGAGACTCTAGTTGTGGTTTTAAAAGAAAACATGAATCATCAGCGTACAATGACACCTTAGTTTTTAAGCCACGGATTTCTAATCCATTAATATTAATGTTTGATCTAATTTTAACAGCTAACATTTCGATGGCAATAATAAATAGATATGCCGATAGTGGACAACCTTGTTTTACTCCTCTAGATAGTTTAAAACTTTCTGAGATGTAGCCATTATTTACTATTTTACACCTAGGGTTACTATACATAATTTTAACCCATTTTATAAGAGATTCCCCAAAATTGAAATATTCTAGGCATTTATATATAAACTCCAGTCGTACTTTATCAAAAGCCTTTTCAAAATCAGCTATGAAAACCAGACCTGGTGTCCCCGATATTTCATAGTGTTCTATTGTTTCCAGTACTTGCCTTATATTATCTCCAATGTATCGTCCATGTAAAAAACCTGTCTGATTAGGATGAATAATATCTGACAAAACTTTTTTTATTCTATGCGCCAAGCATTTTGCTAGGATTTTTGCATCACAACACTGAAGTGTAAGAGGTCTCCAATTTTTTAATTGGACTGGATCTTTATATATACCACTTGGGTCCTGTTTCAGTAATAACGATATCAGACCTTCTTGTTGCGTGTCTGATAATCTACCATTTATATAGGAGTGGTTAAAACAAGCTAATAATGGTCCTTTGAGTATATCAAAAAAAGTTTTGTATACTTCCACTGGTATGCCATCCAGCCCTGGAGTTTTCCCATCCTTAAAGGCCCCAATTGCATCAAGCAGTTCCTCCTCTGTAATTTGGCCTTCACATGAGTCTTTCTGTACAGATGTTAATTTTACATTATTAATAGGAAAAAAATCCATACAATTAGTTTCAGTTAGTGGAGATGGAGGAGCCTGAAACGAAAACATATTCTTAAAGTACTTTACTTCCTCTTTCAAAATATCATTTGGTGAATCATGCGTGACTCCATCATTTGTAACAAGTTTTAATACATTTTTTTTGGTAGCATTTCTATATTGAAGATTGAAAAAGAATTTGGTGCATTTTTCCCCATATTCCATCCAGTTCGCTTTATTTTTATAATATATTACACTGGATCTTTCTTGAATAAGTTCCTCCATTTCTTTTTGTTTTTCCTCTAACTTATTCTGTGCCTCTATGGTACTGTTTTTATTGCTATCTAACTGTACTGTTAGTCCTTCAATTTCCTTTGTTAATATGGACTCTTTTGATCTAAATTCCCTTTGTTTTATAGATGAGTACTGAATTGCATGGCCTCTAAAGGCTGTGCCTACCTTGTTTCTGTTTCACTGATTCAGAATCTCTAGTTCGACTGCAAATCGTGGTGAACCCTGCTCGCAGTGCCAACTGTTAGGTTCTAATTCTCAGAGTAAAAACTCGATGGACACTATGAAAGCTTAAACCAAGTTTATTCTTCCCAGAGGGTCAAGACAGCTGCATTAGACAAAAAACATATTCACACAAGCACTGATATTTAATCCTTTCTCCTATGCTGAGTCTACTCCTACACCTCTGAACAGCCAATGCATCTCTGTTGCTCGACAGAACCTTTGTGATATCTGTTCTTCCTCACTTCATCTGACCTGACCGCTACCCCAAAGTGCTCACTCCTCCCCAACTCAAGGCTGTCATGGTGATTGGTACCAGACTGTGTCTGGTAGATTTTTCAACCAGAAATTTGCATAGTGTAGCTCTAACTCCAAAAAGTTTTGGGAGGCGGAGCTAGCATGTTGGAGTGAACGGCGGTGTGTGAGAGGCTCCTGCAACTTTTTTGCGAAATAATCTAACTTAACCTACTTTATGATACTTTTTACAACAAACGTTTCTTTCTAATACAACATCGTAACTTTCTGTGTAAAAATGCCGAGTAATAAGCGACCAAAGGACAATAAATCCACATCGGAGGCCTACTCCACACCAAACAACGAGACAGGCATGGCGGAAGGCACAGGCAACAACGTGACACTTAAAGAACTTACCCAGGCTTTGGGAGAACTACGTGTTGCTTTAGCTGAGGATCTTAAGGCTACTATTGCTGAACTGGACACCAAAATCGAGGGCACCATTCGAGCGGTCGCTTCGCAGGGCCAGAGTATTGTGGACCTTGAGAGGGCTTCTGAATTCAGCGCTGGTAGGATCGACGAGTTAGAGAAGCTGTGCTCGTCACTACAGGGTAGTGTGCAGAGGCTTTCTGTGAAAGTGGTCGACCTGGAGGGCCGTTCCAGACGTAATAACCTTCGCGTTGTTGGTCTGGCAGAGGGGGTAGAGGCGGGCTCTCGCCCCACCGACTTCTTCGCCAAGCTATTGAAGGATGCAATGGGATCGGATGTTTTGGCTTCGGACCCCCAGCTGGACCGTGCACATCGCGCCCCTGTCCCAGTGCCTGGACCGGGTCAACGCCCTCGCCCAGTAATCATCTGTTGTCACAGTTTCAAGACCAAGGATCTTATCCTGCGCGAGGCCCGAATGAGGGGCAACCTGTTACATAAAGGGCACCCCTTCCGTGTCTATGATGATTATGCGCCCGATGTGGCAAAGGACCGTGGCGGCTACAGAGATGTCATGACCAAACTCTACAAACTCCATCTTCGCCCAGCCTTGCTCTTCCCTGCAAGACTAAGAATTACCCCGCCCTCCGGTGAGAAGATTTGGCTCTCCTCGGTTTTGGACGCAGAGAAGTTTATCCGGGAACATACGCCAATCCCCCGTACAGGTTAGAGTGCCTTGTCATTGTGTGTTAGGGTCTGCTCATGGAATCGAATCCATACTAAACCATAACGGGTGAAACCGTATTGAACGGTCTCAACAAGGGCTACCGAACATGTAAGATGCTGTGGAGGGCGGTCTTGGCTCTCAATTAAAGTCACTTTCATTCTGGCTGTGTTCAGAGCGATGCCTATTTAGGATGCCTTCCAGGTTTGATCATTGACACTTTCGGATGAATATACTTATATTCCCCATTTTTTTGTTTTGTTTGGTTATTTATTTTTTAATTCTTACATTTATTGTTATTACAATACCATTTATTTAAAGCTTGCAGGGGACTGGGGGTGATGGTGGGGAAGGGGCAGACACAGACACCTGGATAGCAAGTTGTTGTTTTGTGCCGTTCTGCCTTTGTTATAGCCGAGGGCCGCTCTCCCGATTAGATCCCCACCAGCCCTCTGTAGTGTCTATGTAGGTGTGCGTACATATAATTATTATTTGTACTTTATAATTATTTTCTCTTAGCATTTTACTATTATGTATGTGTATATTTTAAATTAGTGTAGATTATTACTCTGGGGCATGAATGTTTCTGTATGTATGGGTATGTATGTGTATATGCGCATATGTATATATGTATGGGTGTGTGTGTGTGTATATGTATATATTTTTTTAAAATATATACTTTTATATGTATTTTTTGGGGATGTGTGTGTGTGTGTGTGTATGTGTGTGTATGTGTTTGTATGTATATATATATGTGTGTATGTATATATATATATATATATGGGTATGTATGTATGTGTATGTGTGTGTATGTATACATGTATATAACCTTTTTATTTATTTACTTTCTGACTGGGGGATACGTTTAATTTAGAAAAATTCTTGTTTCCGATCTAACCCACAATATGTAAATGTACGGCTGTCTAAGTTGGTTGCTGATGGTTCATGTTTAGACCGGCAGTGCTTAGCAAAATAATCTTGTGATGCTATATCTTGCTTATCTCAGGGATAGATAGACCCAAGATGACGCTTAAGTGCGCAATATGTTTAAGTTGCAACTTATTCTCTTTAGGTTTATTAGATGCTAATTGGACACTTTATTCGCGGGAGCCTCCTCAGTTCATATGTTAGTAGAAGTTCTAGGATAGTGAGAGGTGAACGTACAGTTGGGATTTTATTTTTGTTTTACCTCTTGTTCGAGGTCGCGCCGTGCTTTTTTGGCATCGGCCAGACAATGTGTTTATTATTTTTATTTTTATTTATTTTTCTCTCCTATTTGTGTATGCCTGTTAAAGGTGGGTTGATCGGGGGGGTAAATAGTGGAGAAAGTAGGGGAACAGGGTGGGAAGTAAAGGGGCTTGCAGGGGGGGAGGGGCTGGTTGGATACTGCTCGGGTGTAGCTGCTACATATGCTGATCGTGATGGTTTGGTGCGCTTTCTTACCTTTTTTTTGAGTTACAAGTTATGCAGGCCACCATAGGAACTACAAATGAGAGGGGGGCGGGGCTCACATTCACTTCCTGGAATGTCAAGGGTTTAAACGAACCAATTAGAGAGGCAAGGTCCTAGCCCACTTGAAAGCACTCTCGTCTGATATTATATTTTTGCAAGAAACCCATCTGAAAAATAATTCTCACAGCAGACTTAAATGTAGGTGGGTGGGGCAAGTGTATCACTCTAACTTCTCTGCCAAAACGAGAGGCACAGCGATTCTGGTACGGAAAGGAATTCCCTTTCTACATAAAACCACTATTGTGGATAAAGAGGGTCGTTATGTGATCGTAATAGGAGAGATCCACTCTACTTCTGTAACTCTACTAAATATCTATGGGCCAAACATTGATAACCCCTCTTTTTTCAAAAGAGTCCTTGCCCTGATTCCAGATATCTC
Source organism: Salvelinus namaycush (assembly GCF_016432855.1). Taxonomy (NCBI): domain Eukaryota; kingdom Metazoa; phylum Chordata; class Actinopteri; order Salmoniformes; family Salmonidae; genus Salvelinus; species Salvelinus namaycush. The sequence goes on along the minus strand of NW_024061608.1, from coordinate 51,979 downwards.
CCATACTAACCTGATCATTGGAGGGGACCTTAACTGTGTGCTAGACCAATATTTGGACAGATCCTCTACCCGGCGAACCCCCACCTCCTATTCAAGTGAATTCTTGAATACCTACATAAAGAATTCTAACTTATTTGATATATGGAGGATCACTAACCCTACGGGTAGGGAATACTCCTTTCACTCTCATGTTCACAATGTTTATACTCGAATTGACTACTTTTTGGTTGATGCTAAACTACTCCCCTATACCTGTAATGTGAAGTATCATGATATTATAATCTCGGACCACAGTCCACTCACCTTCTCCCTGAGATTGGGTGACATTGTACCAAACGAGAGGGTCTGGAGGTTAAATCCTCAGCTCCTCACAGAACCAACATTCTGTGAACATCTTAAAGACCAAATAACATTTTTCTTTGATACCAACGACAACACAGAGACTTCCCCAGCATTACTGTGGGAAACACTTAAGGCTTATTTGAGAGGCTGTATCATCTCCTATCAGACTGCCAGGAGTAGGCAAAACAAGGGAAAATTGGTAGAACTGGAGGGACAAATTCACTTACTGGATAGGGAGAATGCTAGACATCCATCTATGGAGAAACATAAAACAATTACCTCTTTAAAATTTGAATATAATCAGATTCTCTCAGCTAAAATTGCTAAATCTTTTCTCTACGCCAAGCAAAAATATTTTGAGTTTGGTGACAAACCACACAAATTACTCGCCAGACAACTTCGAAAAAATGTGAGTGACCGAATGATTCACAAAGTTAAATATGCATCTGGGGAATTACTCTCTTCCCCCAAAGACATCAATGACAGATTCCGTCAGTTTTATGAGACTCTATATACATCTAAAGCCGATTCTAACCCCTTAATTATGCAAAACTTTTTGGATGACTGTAATCTTCCTGCCCTGAACCAGGAAGATTCTAACTTCCTGAATAAGGAAATATCTCTTGAAGAAATTCGAGAAACAATCAAAACTCTAAAGAGTGGCAAGACCCCGGGCCCAGATGGATACCCTGGTGAATTCTATAAAACATTCAGCAACATGCTCTCTCCCTACCTGCACAAAATGTTGGTTCAGGCCAGAGAGGATGGAGCTCTCCCATCTACTTTGGATGAAGCATTCATTACAGTTATACATAAGAAGGGTAAAGATCCGGAAGAGGTAGGGTCATACAGACCAATATCCCTCCTCAATACAGACCAAAAGATTTTAGCAAAAACCCTGGCTAACAGGCTTAGCACTTTAATTGGCAAACTGGTCCATTCGGACCAGACCGGCTTTATCCCGAACAGAAACTCATTCTTCAATCTCAGGCGCCTCTTCAACATTATGTATTCTCAGAGGTTACCAAACGTGGACCTTGCCGTTATATCTCTTGACGCCGAGAAGGCTTTTGACCAAGTTGAGTGGTCCTATCTATTCAAAGTCCTACAGAAATTTAATATTGGAGATGGTTCATAAATTGGATCCAGCTTTTATATAGGAACCCCTGTGCGAGAATACTCACTAACCAATCATTGTCGCCCCGATTTAACCTCTACAGAGGGACAAGGCAGGGTTGTGCGCTGTCGCCTATGCTCTTCGCCCTAATCATTGAACCTCTCGCTCAGGCGATTAGATCTGATGCAGCAATACACGGCTATAATACTAAAGATACTCTAAATAAGATTTCCCTATACGCAGATGACATTCTCCTCTATGTAACAGAACCCCAAGCTAGTATTCCAGCTATTCTTGATGTGATTAATTTGTTTGGTACCTTCTCGGGATACAGAATAAATTGGAACAAGAGTGAATTAATGCCCATACGGTTACAAAACACCTCCTGGCTAGAACATCTTCCAGTTAAGTTATCTTCAGAAAAATTTACCTATCTAGGAATTGTAGTTACCAAACAATACTCCTTACTATTTAAAGAGAATTTCCCCTCGCTGATGCAAAAACTAAAGACAAACATACAATTTTGGAGAACTCTCCCAATTTCTCTGCTCGGAAGAATTAATGCCATTAAATGGTCTTCCTCCCACAACTGCTCTACCTATACCAGAACATCCCAGTATTCATACCTAAATCCTTTCATAAACAACTGGACTCAATTATCAATCCTTTCATCTGGGATTATAAAACACACAGGATAGGTAAAAAACACCTCTGCAAATCCAAGATGGAAGGAGGATTGTCTCTCCCAAATTTTATATTTTATTATTGGGCCGCTAACCTCCGCGCGGTTACGTTTTTTGCTGGATGACGCACGTCCGTCACCCAGCTGGCTTAATATGGAGCGGGAGGAGTGTCACCCCTTCTCTATTGGTGCTGTGATTTTGTCGCCTGTCAATCTGGAGAGGTCACTTTATCGTAACAATCCTATTATACATTGCACAGTCCGAATCTGGAAGCAAATTAAAACCCACTTTGAGCTTAGACCAATGTCATTCATGCTCCCTGTTGCCAGGAACCCCTCCTTTGCCCCCTCCAACCTTGATAACACCTTTGAGCAATGGGGAGAGTTGGGGATAAGTACCATAGGGGATTTATATATAGAAGGGACCTTTGCTTCCTTTGAGTTGCTGAGGGAAACTTATAATCTTCCCAGAAGTAACTTTTTCCAGATACCTACAAATCAGAGACTATGTTAGGAAACACCTCCCAACATTTGGGAACGCTAAGCCTTCCATGTTTGACGGATGCATAAAAACATCCCCCACCTCAGACAAACTGATATCTCGTTTATATGATTCTTTTCAATCGGTTAGCACACCCTCTACAGATGCCATTAAGGCAAAATGGGAGGAAGAACTAGGGACTGACATTTCGATGGCAGACTGGGAAGATAGCTTGGAGTATATCCACACCTGCTCCATTAACTCCAGACATCGGCTCATACAATTCAAGGTATTACACAGATTACACTATTCCAAAACCAAACTGCATAGGATATTTCCTGATACATCCCCTATGTGTGATAAATGTCAGGCTGCACAGGGTACACTTCTCCACTGCTTTGCCCTATGCTCTAGCTTGTATGGTTACTGGTGTGGAATTTTTAGGATCCTCTCTGAAGTTCTGGAGACTTCAATTGACCCAGACCCGCTTCTGATAATCCTGGGAGTGTCTGATTCCCGAATCGGATTAACCAACCCCCAAAAACAACTAATCTCTTACAGTCTCATTTCGGCAAAAAAACTAATCTTGTTGTTCTGGAAAAAGAGGGAAGCGCCCACTACCAAATTATGGCTCAGCGAATTGGCAAACACTGTACACTTAGAAAGGATTAGATATATTCTGAACAATAAATTATCAACATTTGATCAGATCTGGCAGCCTTTCCTCTCTTACTTGGACCATTCGGCGCTGTGAATTTGTACTTTTTAACGCACTCTCAATTGTAATATTTTAATCCACCTCTGGGCAGCACGTGCTGGCACCGCCACCCGAGCAGTGGGGAGGGGAATAAGGGGAAGGGATAAAGGGGGGAGGGATAAAGGGGGGGAATAAGGGGGGGGTGACACCCACCCTCTTTCTTTCTACCTGTCCTTGTTTTGTATGTCTTGTTTTGTAATAATTGTTTTGTACCCAGAACTCTGGATCTTTTTATTTCTGTCTGCTCTTTTATGTTTAGTTAAAAATTGTATACCTGCCTTTCATACCTATACACCATTCCTGTGTGTGTTCAATAAAAAATATTTGAACAAAAAGTTTTGGGACACTGTAAAGTCCATGGAGAACAAGAGCACCTCCTCCCAGCTGCCCACTGCATTGAGGCTAGGTAACACGGTCACCACCGATAAATCCATGATAATCGAAAATTTCAATAAGCGATTCTCTACGGCTGGCCATGTTTTCTTCCTGGCTACCCCAACTCCGGCCAACAGCTCCGCACCCCCCGCAGCTACTTGCCCGAGCCTCCCCAGCTTCTCCTTCACCCAAATCCAGGTAGCAGATGTTCTGAAAGAGCTGCAAAAACTGGACCCATACAAATCAGCTGGGCTAGACAATCTGGACCCTCTCTTTCTAAAATTATCCGCCGCCATTGTTGCAACCCCTATTACCAGTCTGTTCAACCTCTCTTTCGCATCGTCCGAGATCCCTAAAGATTGGAAAGCTCTTCAAAGGGGGTGACACTCTAGACCCAAACTGTTATAGACCTATATCCATCGTGCCCTGCCTTTCTAAAGTCTTCGAAAGCCAAGTTAATAAACAGATCACTGACCATTTCGAATCCCACCGTACCTTCTCCGCTGTGCAATCCAGTTTCCGAGCTGGTCATGGGTGCACCTCAGCCACGCTCAAGGTACTAAACGATATCATAACCGCCATCGATAAAAGACAGTACTGTGCAGCCGTCTTCATCGACCTGGCCAAGGCTTTCGACTCTGTCAATCATCGTATTCTTATCGGCAGACTCAACAGCCTTGGTTTCTCAAATGACTGTCTCGCCTGGTTCACCAACTACTTCGCAGACAGAGTTCAGTGTGTCAAATTGGAAGGCCTGTTGTCCGGACCTCTGGCAGTCTCTATGGGGGTACCACAGGGTTCAATTCTCGGGCCGACTCTTTTCTCTGTATATATCAACGATGTCACTCTTGCTGCGTGGTGATTCCCTGATCCACCTCTATGCAGACGACAGCATTCTGTATACATCTGGCCCTTCTTTGGACACTGTGTTAACTAACCTCCAAACGAGCTTCAAAGCCTCCTTCACTCACGCCGCCTAACTTACCCTAGTAAAACTGACTATCCTACCAATCCTCGACTTTGGCGATGTCATCTACAAAATAGCTTCCAATACTCTACTCAGCAAACTGGATGCAGTCTATCACAGTGCCATCCGTGTTGTTACCAAAGCCCCTTATACCACCCACCACTACGACCTGTATGCTCTTGTCGGCTGGCCCTCGCTACATATTCGTCGCCAGACCCACTGGCTCCAGGTCATCTATAAGTTTATGCTAGGTAAGCTCCGCCTTATCTCAGCTCACTGGTCACGATAACAACACCCACCCGTAGCACGCGCTCCAGCAGGTATATCTCACTGGTTATCCCCAAAGCCAAACACCTCTTTTGGCCGCCTTTCCTTCCAGTTCTCTGCTGCCAGTGACTGGAACGAATTGCAAAAATCGCTGAAGCTGGAGACTTACATTTCACTCACTAACTTTAAATATCAGCTATCTGAGCAGCTAACCGATCACTGCAGCTATACATAGTTCATGTGTAAATAGCCCACCCCAATCTACCCACCTCATCCCCATATTGTTTTTATTTACTTTTCTGCTCTTTTGCACACCAGTATCACTATTTGCCACATCATCATCTGCTCATCTTTCACTCCAGTGTTAGTCTGCAAAATGTTTATTACTTTGAAACTATGGCCTATTTATTGCCTTACCTCCTCACGCCATTTGCACACCTGTATAGACTTTCTTTTTTTCTATTGTGTTATTGACTGTACGCTTGTTTATTCCATGTGTAACTCTGTGTTGTTGTTTGTGTCGCACTGCTTTGCTTTATCTTGGCCAGGTCGCAGTTGTAAATGAGAACTTGTTCTCAACTAGCTTACCTGGTTAAATAAAGGTGAAATAAACAAAAAATCCCAGAGGATCCCAGATGGCTAACAATAACATATCCTGACATAATGTAAACGTTATACATTAAGCTCTCTCCCTCAGTGACATGAATTAGTATATTTCATATTCTCAGAACCCAACAGTAGGTTTTAAGGTGTGGCTGCATGTTTGTCGTGGACGCATTGTCACTCTTGATGTTCTTTTTCCAGATTGCAAGTGAAACACCTTTAGATGTAAGTGCCAGTTGGTAACTTTCTCACACTTGCTTGTTTAAGGTATGGATGCAACACCCCAGTATGTCTGCAGGGGCTGGTCACTGAGATTTACCATGTTTCACATGCTACTAGACTAACCTTCCAAGTAAATATGTTACAAGTCTGAACTGGCCGTCCTTGTCTTTCCTCAACTAATTGAAACCTCAGGGACAGACATGCTAAACGACTTTGATGTCAGAGCTCCCATCAGCCCTCTACACCTCGCTGTGAGTAAAGCCTACCTGCTTCTGTAGTGGTCTCCATATGACAAATGGTACCCTATTCCCTCTTTAGTACACTACTTTTGACCAGATCCTTATAGGCCCTGATCAAAAGTAGTTAACTACATAGGGAATAGGGTGCTATCTGGGATGCAGGCATGGTGTTGATTTTCCACAGGAAGTTGACTGTCCAGACAGACTCACACACCAAATTCCTATCTATTCCTGATTAGTGTAAAATACATGCATATTCTACACAGTGATGATGAGGATGATTTCCTTATTTTGCCATTTGAGTTAATCAACCTCAGAGGAGAAGTAGAGTGTTTGTTTCTCAATCCCACGCTTGGCAGGGACCTCAGATGTTGATGCTGGGCGGGAGCAAAAATGGTCTCCCGATTGAAAGACTCTGGTCTACTTAGAGGTCTAGCACTGTATTTCTGTTCGGGCGTACCACTGGTCTACTCTAGGACATTGATTATATTAAGAGTGTATATCTATTCAGGCGTACCACTGGACTTTGCTTGAGACTGTGTTTTGTGTTTCTATTCAGGCGTACCACGGCCACCACCATGCTATGGAGGTCCTGGTTCAGTCTCTGCTGGATCTAGACGTTGAGGACAGCCAGGGGCGCACCCTCTGGACCTGTCTGCCTTAAAATGCCATGTGGAGTGTGTTGACGTCCCTCATCAACCAGGGAGCCTCCATCCTGGTTAAATACTTCACCCTAAAGAGGACCCCCATCCACGCTGCAGGTACACATAGGATATCACACAGAGCTTCTGTAATTAAAAAGTTTTCCTGACCAAGATGGCCATTTGTTTGGTAATGTTGCTAGGACGACAATATCCACTCTAGGGATGTTACATGGTATAGTGTGAACATGCCCACTAGACACTGATCTAAGGTCATTTTTTGTCATGTTTTCCACTAATGATTGAGGATCTAGGGAGGGTAAGCTGATCCTACATCAATGCACAGGGGAGACTTCTATCCTGAGCCAGGTACACAGCTAGCAGGTGACAGGCTTCGATGGCCTCAGCCCCAAAATTCTTTATTATCTGCTGTGTTAACATCTTGAGGATGTCATCTACCAACACCATTGTTCTACAAATCTGTCTGTTCATGTGAAGGTTATAGTCATCCAGCAATCTGCTCATATCCTCTCTGTTTATCCTCCTCCAGCTACCAACGGTCAATCATCTCACATTCTTATATCCTCTCTGTTTATGCTCCTTTAGCTACCAATGGTCAATCATCTGACATTCTTATGTCCTCTCTGTTTATCCTCCTCCAGCTACCAACGGTCAATCATCTGACATTCTTATATCCTCTCTGTTTATCCTCCTCTAGCTACCAACGGCCAATCATCTGACATTCTTATATCCTCTCTGTTTATCCTCCTCCAGCTACCAATGGTCAATCATCTCACATTCTTATATCTTCTCCGTTTTTCCACCTCTAGCTACTGAAGGTCAATCATCTCACATTCTTATATCCTCTCTATTTATCTTCCTCTAGCTACCAACGGCCAATCATCTGACATTCTTATATCCTCTCTGTTTATCCTCCTCCAGCTACCAATGGTCAATCATCTCACATTCTTATATCTTCTCCGTTTTTTCCACCTCTAGCTACTGAAGGTCAATCATCTGACATTCTTATATCCTCTCTGTTTATCCTCCTCTAGCTACCAACGGTCAATCATCTGACATTCTTATATCCTCTCTGTTTATCTTCCTCTAGCTACCAACGGTCAATCATCTGACATTCTTATATCCTCTCTGTTTATCCTCCTCTAGCTACCAACGGTCAATCATCTGACATTCTTATATCCTCTCTGTTTATCCTCCTCTAGCTACCAACGGTCAATCATCGGACATTCTTATATCCTCTGTTTATCCTCCTCCAGCTACCAACGGTCAATCATCTGACATTCTTATATCCTCTCTGTTTATCTTCCTCTAGCTAACAACGGTTATTCGGAGTGTTTGCGTTTGCTGATTGGAAATGCTGACCTCCAGAGTGCAGTGGATGTTCAAGACGGGAATAGACAGTAACTCATTTGGGTTTCGGATACAATTCCTGAAATAAAGAGATTTTGACACTAGGGCTTCATCCCAAATGGCAACCTATACCCTACTTGATGCACTACTTTAAACCAAAGCCCTATGGGCTCAGGTCAACAGTAGTGTACGATATAGGGAATAGGTTGCCATTTGGACTCAGCCTGGTTATTACCAGTTTGTAATATGACCTGTTGTCTTGTGTATCAGAACCCCTCTGATGCTGTCGGTGCTGAGTGGGCACACAGACTGTGTGTACTCATTGCTCAACAAGGGAGCCAGAGACAAATGGCACAGAACAGCTCTACACAGAAGGGTAGTGAGGAGAGCTGGCTGTACGCGCTCACACACAGAAAGAGAGGGGGAGGCTTGTTCTGATCTAGGGATGGGGCCATTGAACTACTAGGGATGGCTTTGGTGTGGGATCTAGCATGGAATATATATTATGCCCAAATATACCTATTATGATTCCTTATTATTTAATAGATTATGAATTATTCAAATCCATTCTTGTCTCCCCTCCCTTCCTCCTAGGCGGTGACGGGTCACGAGGAGTGCAGCACAGCGCCAGCTTCCTGGTTCGGAAAGGTAAGGGGCGGAGCCCTGTCCACCTGGTGGCGATGTCCGGGACACATCGTGGTGCTGGGGTGGCTCCTACACACCGCCCAGTCAGTGTGGACCCTCCCCGTCATCACAGACAACCAGGGCTACACGCCACTACACTGGGCCTGCTACAACGGTACGTACTGGATAGAGGGACAGCGAAGTGAGCCCGAGGCCACAAACAAATACACACATAAATATAGCGTGTCTTAAATCACCACAGCCAGCTTCGGGAGGGCACGAACCGAGACAGTCCGCACAGGAGCCTTAAAAGTCCCTCAGACTGAGAGAGAGAGAAAAGGGGGGAGGGAGAGGGGGAGGAACAACAGGCTGGCTGGCCCACACTCATCCTCTCGTACCACCAGGTGTCCTTCCAGCAGATACTGGACTTCAGAGGAACTGCTGCTTCTATACCCCATCTTTACCTTTACCCACAAAGGTCCTAAACGGTAGAAAGTGTCCGGCCAACAGACAGACACCTTATGATGGCAATAACCTGTAGTCCAAGGGGATAGTAGCACTTCACTGAGAGCAAAACAGACAGGGACCAAAAGATGTGGAAGAAGCATTTTCAAAACCTGTTTTGACTGTAGATATTGGGCTGAGTGTTTGGGCTGAGAAAAGACATAAGGAGTGATGTTTCATTTAAGTTTCATGAGAGTGATTGTCTTGTTTATCCGCACACTAAGACAGTCAGAACGCACCTAGCCTCTTGTCTGTAATCCATGTGGGAGGAGGGGAAATCATACATTTTTTATGAACAAACATTTTAATAAAATCATTCATGTCTTAAGCTCTGTGGGAATCAAAAAATTGTAGTATTTGCTCTCATGAGTAATTGTAAAGATTTCATGATCCCAAATGGAACCCTATTCCCTATACTGAATAGTACACTACTGTTGAACAGGGCCCATAGGGTTCTGGTCAAAAGCAGTGCACTCTAAAGGAAATAGGGTGCCATTTGGGATGCTGGTTTTGCATACCGGTATGTGAGCAACAGGACTTTTTGATGGGACATATTACATTTGTGTTATTAAACCTACCTGTCCTTGGCCTCTAGAAAGTATTTTAGAAAGTAAATGATTAATTCATGTGTTCTTTCTTGTGATATTATGTCATAATTGTATGCCTTCGTTAGTTACTGAGGGGTGGTTAGAAGAGTAGGGGCAGCTGTATGAGCGAAAACAATGATGCACACTAAGTACTACAACGTTTGTGAAAAGCACTGATACTATCCCGAGGCATGTGAGGTGGAAAACATGTCTCCCTTGGAGAGGAGAAACACTGTGTAAACCAATGGTAGGACAGCAGCAATTAGATTTTCTTCTGTTGGAAAATAAATATCTATATTATTTGTCTTTGGTCTTATAATCAATGTTTTTTAACAGGTTTTTGCTTGCTTTAACTTCTTCAAAAAATGAAACCACTCAATCCTTGTATGTGATTGCATGTTCAAATCCCAGTTTTTGTCTCTTTTTGAAAATCATTTTAACTGGAAATATGTGCAATACATTTGCTATGTTCACCAAATCAGCAACAAGAGGTTCACAGGTTTTTTCGTGTCATTTTCATTCTTTTAAACGGATGAAACTAGCACTTACATATGAAATAGTGACTGAATTCGAAACTCCCATGAATTCTTTCAGTATCTGAAGTTTGCTGTATATTTTATGAGTAATAAATGTTATTTAATGATGAACTCTGGGTTATCGGTGTGGGTTATGTATTCTATTTGATTTTGCATTGCGTCCACAACATTACATTTTTAAAGGCAATAGTAGCCTACATTTGTTTACAACTCGCAGGATTTCCATGCGTGAATTTACAACCGCACAGAGCGTTGCATCAGCACGAGATTGGAAGTGCGTCAAATCTGTACAGCATTGTTACGTCATCACTGATACACGTTGAAACTGATGAGAAACCGCGGGAGCAGTTCAGTGATTCTCGCTAGTGCTGGAGGAGCGTTCATTTTGGCAAGGAAATGTACTGATTTTGCAAGGACATGGAGAATAAAGAGTTCAAGGTAGGCATGTTATTTAAGCAACAAGGCCCAAGGGGTTGTGGTATATGGTCAATATACCACGGCTAGGGGCTGTTCTTACGCACGACGCAACCCGAAGTGTTCGGACACAGCCCGTAGCCATGTGGTATATTGGCCATATATCACGAATCCCCGAGGTGCCTTATTACTATTTATTATAACTGGTTACCAACATAATTAGAGCAGTAAAAAATACACGTTTTGTCATACCCATGGTATACAGTCTGATATACCATGGCTTTCAGCCAATCAGCATTCAGGTCTCGATCCACCCAGTTTTATAATTATTTTTAAATCCCCATTTATATTAATTACTGTGGATTAAATATTGTTAAATAAATAAAATTATGTGCTATTCATTCTGTAATATCAAACTACAAAGTCTATGGCCGGGGAGTCATGAGAGTTGGCTAAAGGTACAGTAGAATCTGTTGTGGGTCAAATGGGGGACTAGGGTCAAAGGTTATTATGACACCACCTTCACATTTCCGTCCTAAATGGCACCCTGTTCCCTATGTAGGCTAGTGCACTACTTTTGACCAAGATACATACACTGGTTGGCTGACGTCACGAAAACATGCGCGCTCATCAATGGCCGGAATGCGTGTATCTTGTTATGACTCTAAACCTCAGCTAGCAAGTGCTCATTATGCAAATGTATTTGTTTGCAATTAACATTTAGAGACTAAATATAGTTTACATGTTGTCAACATTCTAAGCAAACCCTGTCTATTTACCCTGTCTATTTTACCCACAGTTACTTGCCAGTGTTGTTGCTAAACAACCAACCCGTCTATATAGCCCCACAGTGGAGGTGTCATAATACCCATAAAACCTAGCGGTCAAACAGGGAGGGAAATGGTTCCAATCGTTTTTCCACCATAAATTTTTCCCATAGGCGATTTTAGAAACACATAAAACAAGGGCTGTGTTTCATGTGGGTTTACCGTGGTGTGACATTTTTATAACCATGTAAAGCTCTCATGGACAAGGTGACTTTTAGCAATACATTTGGCTCTATTTACTCTCAGATTCGAAATGTCTAATTAGCATCAAAGTAGACATGCAAAACTACAAATCCCTGCAAGCTCCTAAACGTCATTTCTAGCTGACACCTTTGCTAACAGGTATTGTGTCAATTTAAAACTTGCACTAAACAGTTCACAGAATTGTCCATTTAAAGAAATGTAGCCAATTTATTAATTACTACATTTAGCTAACATTAGATAGTTAGTCAAGAGATTCTTATCTTTGCCTCGATCAGCATGATCATCGTGGCATTTGAAATTCTTTATGATAGCCACATTAGCAGCTAATTAGCATTTCATTTTGGGGGGGTAAATACAGGCGAATATATTGATAAAAGTCACCTTGTCCTAGAGAGATTTACACAGTTATCAAAATGGTAAGCCTACCTGAAACACACCCCTTATTTTAAGTGTTTCTAAAATCCACTATGGAAAAATGTATGGTGGGAAAACGATTGGAACCATTTCCCTGTTTGACTACTAGGTTTATGGGGATTTTGACTCATTACTGTGGCACTCTATAGGGCTCCGGCCAAAAGAAGTGCACTATATTGGAAATAGGGTGCTATTTCGGACACAAGCATAGATATGATGCATTATGATGTGACCGTAGAAATAGAATCACTAGAAAGGATAGAGCCTCTGACCATGGCAATTTGACTGGTAAACTGAACTGTACACCTGACATGATGTTCTGGTGATTCTATTTCTATGCATATGATGCATTATGATGTGACAATGAGTGTTGGGTTAATGGTGCTTTCAAGGCAAGTGATCTTGGTCAAATCATGACTTCCATGGTCTTTAGGTCGGAAAGTTGGAGCTCTAAAAAGATGCCAGAGTTTCCGACTTTATTTAATTTAATTTTTTGTCATTTTTTTGTGATATCCAATTGGTAGTTACGATCTAGTCTCATCACTGCAACTTCCCAACGGGCTCGGGAGAGGTAAAGGTCGGGTCAGGAGTCCTCCGAAACATGACACGCCAAGCCGCGCTGCTTCTGACTTGGAAATCCAAGTTGGATGACTATTGAAAACGATTTTTCCCTGTCGGAGTTAGTTTTTTCCCCCCGGTTTGTCTTGAACGCACTGAAGTCGGAAGTCAGAGAGTTCCCAGTTGTTTTCAACACGGCTAAAGGCGACACAGTAGGTGACATCCAAACATGACTTTGTCCTGTCTTTCAGGAGTCAGAGGTCAGTGGGAATGACCTCACCCTCATAGACCTGGATGACCCCATCAATGACGGTGATGTTATGAAGGAAGACAGGTAAGTGATTTACACTAATGACACATTTGTGACTGGTTACAGGATCACATAGGCCTACAAATACAGATTCTGTAGTAGGTCAAAGGTCCTATGGAGAGGTAGGCCCAGAGCCATGTATTTAGAGAGATGGGACATCTATCTGCATTATGTTGCATTTACATCAATATGTATACATTATATGACACAGTATAATCAAAGATATCCATATGAGAGCTGGCTCCCCATGCGCAATATTGACATTTTAAACAATAATATGTAACTGAACATCTATTTTATAATTGACTTATTGGGTAAATGAAAGGCTCAAAGGCGCTAACATGGAGTCCTTTCTAAAAGTTTGCCAAATTCTCTAAATACTGTATATACCTCTGGATAGGCCGAGTCATCTCAGAGTATTGGAACCATATAATTCGAGTGATTCTATTCTAATTCTAGAATGATTCATTCTACTTCTATGATTCTAATTCTATAATTGGAACACATCCTCACACTCACATTATAGCACATTATAGTGACCTTAGAGAGATTACTTTTTCTGTATCTAGATCTGATAAAGATCACAGAGAGGTTGAGAGACAGACCACGTTGGAAGAGGCTGTTCTAGAGACAGATATCCAAACTCTGTCACTAGAGGCTGAAGGAGAGATTGAGATGCAGGAGGCTGATCTGAAGACAGATGGCACGTCTCAGTCACAGAAGGTTGAAGGAGAGATTGAGTTGGACGATGCTGTTGCCATCCCACCTCAGTCACAGGAGGTTCAAGGAGAGATTGAGTTGGACGATGCTGTTGCCATCCCACCTCAGTCACAGGAGGTTGAAGGAGAGAGTGAGTTGGACGAGGCCGTTGCCATCCCATCTCAGTCACAGGAGGTTGAAGGAGAGATTGAGTTGGACGATGCTGTTGCCATCCCACCTCAGTCACAGGAGGTTGAAGGAGAGAGTGAGTTGGACGATGCTGTTGCCATCCCACCTCAGTCACAGGAGGTTGAAGGAGAGATTGAGTTGGACGATGCTGTTGCCATCCCACCTCAGTCACAGGAGGTTGAAGGAGAGATTGAGTTGGACGATGCTGTTGCCATCCCACCTCAGTCACAGGAGGTTGAAGGAGAGAGTGAGTTGGACGAGGCCGTTGTCATCCCATCTCAGTCACAGGAGGTATGATGTATTGTGTTTTGTGTTTTAATGACGCATTGAAGATTAAAATGACAAATTAATTTTCAAAGCTTGAGCTAGTAAAGGTCTTCTAATCTAGGAGGCCAAAGGTGAGAGTGAGTTGAAGCAGGTTGATCTGAAGACAGCCACATCAACTCTGACACTGGAGGTCGAAGGAGAGAGTGTGATGCAGGAGAGTGATGATCTACAAACAGCCGGGACATCTCAATCCCAGGAGACTGAACGAGTGGCAAAGGTAAATGCTTCCAGATAACAGTGTGTGTGTACATTTCTGTTTGTGCATGCAGACAGTAGTTCGTAAACAGACATTGCATTAACAGTGCTATGGCGAATTTGATTGAATTCCAGCCTAAGTCTGCTTTCTGTCGTCCCCATCAGGCTGCAGTGGTGACCTTCACTAGCGTGACCCGCAAGGCTGCAGCCTCCCAGACCAGCCTCACCCTCAGCAGGGGAAAGAGAAGCTACCCAGACCTACACACCTTTGTGCAGGACATGAAGGATGGGTAAGTTTCTCTTTGGCTTCCCCATGCATCCCCTAGATATGTTCCCTATTAGAGCCTTGGTCAACAATAGTTCAGTATTTAAGGAATAGGGGCCATTTGGGACACACCCATAGGGACAATTTCAATTGCATACTCCTCACGTCCTCTCTTCTCGCCTCCTTCTCAAAACCCATTGGATGAGAAAGCCCTCCCTTTTGACCTTCTCGTCCAATGGGTTTTGAGAAGGAGGTGATGAGTCTCGGGCAAATACAAGGGACTCAACTGACCAAATGACCAATCAGGGATGTTTGGATGTGGCCTAGTTCCGTAGAGGTCCATCCATAACGTAATCTAAGAGAATAGAGGTAATGTCATGTAGTTTAATTGTGTACCTTTATTTATTTACTTTTCAGCCATTGGAATCTGCTGAGTGAGAATATGCGTGCCGGGGTGAGTTATAGTCACTTCTAAAGTAGTTCATGTTGGTAAGATGGACCAAACATTCCAAACTCTTATTGGTGGAAATCGTGCAGGACCTTTAATTCAGAGGTTCACAAACTTTTTCACTCAGGCCCCCCTTTCCAGCATTGGGGAACATCCTGAACCACTGCTTTAATTGACTAGCTTGAGTGAATACATGGTGCAGCAGTGCAGCTCCGTTAACAAACTAACTCTGTATGGTCTTTTAACATTTCAGATGAGCAGACATGAGTTTAGTGCCAGGTGCATGGATATCACAAATTGGGTGATGGAGTCTACATCCACTGTGGTCATTCCCGCCCTTGACCTCACCATGCAGATAGAGCTCTCTGATTCGTCAAGCTCTTCTGGATCAGGAAGTAATGAGGCAAGAGAAGTGACCTCTCTTGGCCGCAGCGTCAGATTCAGCTTTAGTGGAGGACCCAGTAGGCGCACCAGTTCTAGAACCACTTGCAGCACACGAACTCCCACCCCTTTCCCCTCCTCTCACAGGTACTTACCCCTATCCCCTCCTCTCATAGGTACCTAACCCTATCCCCTCCTCTCATAGGTACCTAACCCTATCCCCTCCTCTCATAGGTACCTAACCCTATCCCCTCCTCTCATAGGTACTTACCCCTATCCCCTCCTCTCATAGGTACTTACCCCTATCCCCTCCTCTCATAGGTACCTAACCCTTATCCCCTCCTCTCATAGGTACCTTACCCTATCCCCTCCTCTCATAGGTACTTACCCCTATCCCCTCCTCTCATATGTACTTACCCCTATCCCCTCCTCTCATAGGTACCTACCCCTATCCCCTCCTCTCATAGGTACCTAACCCTATCCCCTCCTCTCATAGGTACCTACCCCTATCCCTCCTCGCATAGGTACTTACCCCTATCCCCTCCTCTCACAGGTACTTACCCCTATCCCCTCCTCTCATAGGTACCTAACCCTATCCCCTCCTCTCATAGGTACTTACCCCTATCCCCCTCCTCTCATAGTACTTACCCCTATCCCCTCCTCTCATAGGTACCTACCCCTATCACCTCCTCTCATAGGTACTTACCCCTTTCCCCTCCTCTCATAGGTACCTAACCCTATCCCCTCCTCTCATAGGTACCTACCCTATCACCTCCTCTCATAGGTACCTTACCCCCTTTCCCTCCTCTCATAGGTACCTACCCTATCCCCTCCTCTCATAGGTACCTAACCCTATCCCCTCCTCTCATAGGTACTTACCCTCTATCACCTCCTCTCATAGGTACTTACCCCTTTCCCCTCCTCTCACAGGTACTTACCCTATCCCCTCCTCTCATAGGTACCTAACCCGATCCCCTCCTCTCATAGGTACCTACCCTATCCCCTCCTCTCATAGGTACTTAACCCTATCCCTCCTCTCATAGGTACCTAACCCTATCACCCTCCTCTCATAGGTACCTAACCCTATCCCCTCCTCTCATAGGTACCTAACCCTATCCCCTCCTCTCATAGGTACTTACCCCTATCCCCTCCTCTCATAGGTACCTACCCCTATCCCTCCTCTCATAGGTACTTACCCCTATCCCCTCCTCTCATAGGTACCTAACCCTATCCCCTCCTCTCACAGGTACCTACCCCTATCCCCTCCTCTCACAGGTACTTACCCTTATCCCCTCCTCTCATAGGTACTTACCCCTATCCCCTCCTCTCATAGGTACCTACACCTATCCCCTCCTCTCATAGGTACTTACCCCTATCCCTCCTCTCATAGGTACCTAACCCTATCCCCTCCTCTCATAGGTACTTAACCCTATCCCCTCCTCTCACAGGTACTTAACCCTATCCCCTCCTCTCACAGGTACCTACCCCTATTCCCCTCCTCTCATAGGTACTTACCCCTATCCCCTCCTCTCATAGGTACCTAACCCTATCCCCTCCTCTCATATGTACTTACCCCTATCCCCTCCTCTCACAGGTACCTACCCCTTTCCCCTCCTCTCACAGGTACTTACCCTTATCCCCTCCTCTCATAGGTACTTACCCCTATCCCCTCCTCTCATAGGTACCTACCCCTATCCCCTCCTCTCATAGGTACTTACCCCTATCCCCTCCTCTCATAGGTACTTACCCTATCCCCTCCTCTCATAGGTACCTAACCCTATCCCCTCCTCTCATAGGTACTTAACCCTATCCCCTCCTCTCACAGGTACTTACCCCTATCCCCTCCTCTCATAGGTACTTACCCCTATCCCCTCCTCTCATAGGTACTTACCCTATCCCCTCCTCTCATAGGTACCTAACCCTATCCCCTCCTCTCATAGGTACCTAACCCTATCACCTCCTCTCATAGGTAACCTACCCCTATCCCCTCCTCTCATAGGTACCTACCCTATCCACCTCCTCTCATAGGTACCTAACCCTATCCCCTCCTCTCATAGGTACCTACCCCTATCCCCTCCTCTCATAGGTACCTACCCCTATCCCCTCCTCTCATAGGGTACTTACCCCTATCCCCTCCTCTCATAGGTACTTACCCCTATCCCCTCCTCTCATAGGTACCTAACCCTATCCCCTCCTCTCATAGGTACCTAACCCTATCACCTCCTCTCATAGGTACCTAACCCTATCCCCTCCTCTCATAGGTACCTAACCCTATCCCCTCCTCTCATAGGTACTTACCCCTATCCCCTCCTCTCATAGGTACTTACCCCTATCCCCTCCTCTCATAGGTACCTAACCCTATCCCCTCCTCTCATAGGTACTTAACCCTATCCCCTCCTCTCACAGGTACTTACCCCTATCCCCTCCTCTCATAGGTACCTACCCCTATCCCCTCCTCTCATAGGTACCTACCCCTATCCCCTCCTCTCATAGGTACCTACCCCTATCCCCTCCTCTCATAGGTACTTAACCCTATCCCCTCCTCTCACAGGTACTTACCCCTATCCCCTCCTCTCATAGGTACTTACCCCTATCCCCTCCTCTCATAGGTACCTACCCCTATCCCCTCCTCTCATAGGTACCTACCCCTATCCCTCCTCTCATAGGTACCTAACCCTATCCCCTCCTCTCACAGGTACTTACCCCTATCCCCTCCTCTCATAGGTACCTAACCCTATCCCCTCCTCTCATAGGTACTTACCCCTATCCCCTCCTCTCATAGGTACCTACCCTATCCCCTCCTCTCATAGGTACCTACCCCTATCCCCTCCTCTCATAGGTACCTAACCCTATCCCCTCCTCTCACAGGTACTTACCCCTATCCCCTCCTCTCATAGGTACCTAACCCTATCCCCTCCTCTCATAGGTACTTAACCCTATCCCCTCCTCTCACAGGTACTTACCCCTATCCCCTCCTCTCATAGGTACCTAACCCTATCCCCTCCTCTCATAGGTACTTCCCCCTATCCCCTCCTCTCATAGGTACTTACCCCTATCCCCTCCTCTCATAGGTACCTACCCCTATCCCCTCCTCTCATAGGTACTTAACCCTATCCCCTCCTCTCACAGGTACCTACCCCTATCCCCTCCTCTCATAGGTACCTAACCCTATTCCCCTGCTCTCATAGGTACTTACCCCTAGCCCCCCCTCCTCTCATAGGTACCTACCCCTTTCCCCTCCTCTCATAGGTACCTACCCTATCCCCTCCTCTCATAGGTACTTACCCCTATCCCCTCCTCTCACAGGTACTTACCCTATCCCCTCCTCTCATAGGTACCTAAACCTATCCCCTCCTCTCATAGGTAACCTACCCCTTTTCCCTCCTCTCATAGGTACTTACCCCTATCCCCTCCTCTCATAGTAGGTACCTACCCCTAGCCCCTCCTTTCACAGGTACCTACCCCTATCCCCTCCTCTCACAGGTACTTACCCCTTTCCCCTCCTCTCATAGGTACTTACCCTTTCCCCTCCTCTTCTTGTAGGTCTTTCTAAAAACATTATTCCCATGTCCCCTTGTTATAGGTACAAATATCCATTCCAGATCCACTTAGTGAGAAATACTACTTAGATACTTCCAAATTCTTGGTTCATATTTTGTATTTTGTTACCATGTACTATTCATTTCTGTTGTGCCTTCTGCAGGTCCATGACTTCCTTGCTGAGTGAGGATGAAGAGCGATATGTCTCCTCACCTGAGGGTGGTGATAGAGAGATGAGACACAGACCCCACTCAGCACCACTGAGATCTGTGTTTGGAATCTCTGAGGATTCTGTCTTCAACATGGTCCAGAGCGGCCAGTCGCAGAGTGACATCGTACTGTCGTCCAGTTGGAGTAGACGGGAGAAATACAGACCTGTCAAAATACCAACGGACACCAGGTTTATGATGGGTATTGTAGAGTTGGTTATGAACCTTCTCAACTCCAGATTGGCTGAGCTAATGCGAAGTCTCAGTCAGGGAACTCTAGGTCCGCTGTCTGGTAGTATCTCAGCAAGTCAGCAGTTTGCCCAAGAGATGGTAAGCATGGTGTCTGCTAAGATGTATTCCCATGCCATAGAGCATATTGCGCACGGCCACAAGTCTCCCCTTGAGTTAGAGAGGGAGCTTGAGGCCATATTGGGTCCTCTGGCTGGACAGGTTATAGTCATCATCATAGATAGCATCTTCAAGGCTAAAGCCAATGGAGGAAACAAGGAGCGAGCGACCAGCCCCTTTACCTATTTCTCACTGCCATTTCGGCAGAAGTACAAAGCCTAGTTGTTCAGAGATCGGCTAGTAGACCGTCCACCAGACTGTCCAACAACGACCCACTGCTGAACATTTCCAAGTCAAAGGTCTTAAGATCAGTTCTGCTCAAAATGGCAGAACTCTTTGGTCAAGGTCCAAGTGAAACCTGTCTAGTTCCACTAGTCCAGAGTCAGTCCGACAACTCTATTTGCGACTGGACTCTGAATGCAGGCACCATTCATCCAAGTCAATTTCTGTCCAACAACAGAATGACAGAAGTGTCATCCGATGTTGTGGATCTTGTACTTGAGGTTTTTGGGATAACAGGATTTTTGGATAGCAGGAGCCCGTCAAGGCCACAGAGTGCCTGCTCCTACAACTCAGCTAGTGGAGCAATAGACATGAGAGCTCTTGCTGGGGACTTGGTCAGACAGGTGTCTGTCAAACTCAGACCCTTTGTCTCTGAGAGTCAACTCTCCACCATGTCCATGACAGATCTGTCATCATCTATTTCTGACTCCACCTTGAAGCAGTTGTGTTGTAGCGCTGCTGTTGCTGCAGCAACTGTCTGTCAAGCAATCAAAACGGAGCTCGAGAGCCAGAGACCTACCAACCTGTCAGCCAGAGACCTACTATCGTCTCTGGTAGAGACCATTGAGGACATGGATATCTCTGACGTCCTCCAGGGCCCGTCGGCCATTTTGGAGGAGGCTGCTATGATAAAGCACCCGGAGATGTCCACCTCGATAATATACAGGTCTTTGCTTCTCGACTCATCTCTCGCCTCCTCTAACATGGTCACTGAGAGCATTATCTTCAACAGTCCACGCCCATCAGAGGAGAATGTGAGTATTCAGAAGGTGCTCCCTGCTGATAAAGTTGACATCCTCCATTGACATCCTCCATGGTCAACCAGTGGAGGAGTATATCGTCAAAGCTGAGGCAATGCATCACTCAGGTCATTCAGGATGCAGCTGTGACATATACTGGCATGCTGGATAAAACTGACACTTGTGGGAAACTGTCGGAAGTTCTGTCTGTCTGTGTTTCCACGGAGAATATTGAGGAAGCATCCTCTGATCTATTTGGTGGAATTATTTCCGACCTGCATGAGGTATTTGAGGTCAATAAGGCCTCCATGCGTACGAAATCAGGTCGCAAAATGTTCTGGGTGGAAGTGAGTTCAGGTTCCCAGAAGATTTATACCAAAACCCTGGACAAACTGAGGAAGCTTTTCACCTCTCACCTTCTCACTGAGGGAAAAAATACTCCTGTGCAAATTGAGCTCTATGACACTGGACTACTTGTAACTGAGACCACTGTGGAGGTATCTCCTGTACAGAAGACAGACAGTAATACCTCTTCTATGTCCTCAGCCCACCAGCTCACCCTCGACACCTGCACTAAAGGGGTCATCAAACAGGTGATCTCGGTGCTGAGGTTGGAGACTTCAAAGGAAGACCGCTTCGCTTCCGTTGGGGAGAACACGTCAAATGCGTCCTTTCGACTTCAACCAGAAGTTGGACTCGATACTTTCGAAATTGGAGGACCTCACCATTTCGAGTGACGTGAACGTCAGCCAAGATTGCCACGCTCACAGCGATCTCGTAGTGCAGCCAGCAGAAACCTCTAACATTTCCATCCAGAGCTTTCACAGTGCTGAGTTCCGAGCTAAGGCCAAACAGATTGTGCGTGAGGCCATTCTCAGAGCTGCTAGCGAAGCCAACTGTTCTTTGCCACAGAGCATGCCTAGCATCACCTTCTCACACCATGTGGTTTCTACAACTGAAGATATAGTGAATATGGTCATGCAAGACCTTGAAAGTGTATCCCAGTACACAGTGGAGGACGCAGACTCCTTCCCACTAGGAGAGAAAAAGCTGCAGTCCCAGCTCAATCCCAGAGTTGTCTTTGACAACTCATTTTTTGCTGCTCAAATCATGTACCACAGAGTAAAGGATAGACTGAACGTCTTTTTGTCTTTTCCACCCGTGTCAGTCACCACAGCCAAAGATGTGCTGGACTAGACACTCAGATGCTCGAAGTCCCCTGACACTGCTCTTCTTAAGGACAGAAGCCGCCCGCCGTCTGTGAGAAGTGAGAAGCCATTTTCAAAAGTCAGTTTGACTAAGAGGTTTAAAGCCCTTGTGTCTTCGAGTGGCTCCTCCACAGACCACCATGTAATTGACACATGCAGTGAGGATGTCAGTCTGCCCACCAGGAGTATGTCAGTTGTGAGCGACACCAGTTTGAAGAGCGCCTCTCCTCTCCATGGTTGTGGATTGAGTGAAAGTTGTGAACCTCTTGTGGCTCTACAAGACGGAACAGTGGCATTCAGCCAAGAAGGCTTTAGCAAAACTGCAAAGAAGACACTCAGCTTGATCCTAAATGTGATCAAGTGCAGATTGGCCAACTCTGAGAGTTCATCTGTTGGGAAGAATGCAAGTGAGGAGTGTCTGATAGCCACTAACATGTTAGACTCTCTACTGGAGAGCCTTGACCTGTTGCCTGACATGAGCGCTGCCGATGAGATCACAAGGACAGAATGCCATACCTCTAACGCAATGGACAAGACAGGTTCACAGTCAGCGCTTGTGAGCCAACAAGAAATTAACATATCTGACACCGGTATCATAGTGAAAACTATAATGGACACATTGAAGACAGACGACCCAGAGATGACTTCAGCAGAAGAAAATCTGGATAGGCTTCTGTCAATTGAAGCCCTTCAAGATGCGTCTGGCAACCTGATCGCAAAGGTCCATGGTCTCATTCAGGAGATAACCATAAGACGCCAGCTTCAATCCATGACTGGCCACAGAAGCCTCTCTCAACCAGCGCTGTCAAATCCAGCACTGAGGAAGCTGTCACAGGACGATGCGTCAGAGCTCGTTTACAGCTTTGCCCACACTTCTGTTAGCAGACTCCTGGGGCAGTGTTTGGGTAGGCCTATGCCACCCACTGCTGACAGGGTTTTGGATCAGGTCATCAAGTTGATGACAGACATGGTGATGGACAGTCTGACAGATCTGTCCAAGTCTGCAATGGAGGGTGGTAAGTGAAAGTACCTCTTTCATCTGCATAGGACTTCATTGTAACATGATGCTCAATACATTGCGTTTTATGATGTGAACTTTGCTGGTTGTGTCCAAAATGGCACCTTCTTCCATGTTTAGTGCACTACTTTTGACCAGAGCCAGACCCTATGGGCCCTGTTCAAAAGTTGTGCACTATAAAGGGAAGAGAATGCCTTTTGGAACGCAGTGACTGCTTTCCATTGTTGCGTCCTCTTCTCCCAGTTATTGTACCCAGGTCAGTCACACCAGCTTGCTCTTCTTACTTAGACACCAGCAATGTCGCAAGTGACATCACTCATGGCGTTGTGGCTGACCTTAATGCTACTGAGGAATTCCCCGCCAGGGGCCTTAGCCCGGCTGATGTAAAGGCTGACGGCATGGCCCGCCTTCCCTCTGCCAGAGGGGAAGAGACTAAGAAGAACAGGAAGTGGCGCTTCCTACCCAAAATTGGCAAGATTCCAAAGATCAGGATGAAGGTAGGGGGCTCAGTGTTTGGAGATGACCTCTGTAAGGCAGGGCTGAAATGTACCCTACAGATTCACTAAACTAAACCTAATGTCTCTCAGCATTAGAACAATGCTGTTGTCATTGTCTTTAGGAGGTTGAGTGAGGCCGCTGTAATACAATCCTAATACACATGGGAGAGAGTCAATGTTGTGTCCCAAATTGCACCCTATTCCCTATATAGTGCACTACTTTTGACCAGAGCACTATGGGCCCTTGTCAAAAGTAGTGCCTTACGTAGCCAATAGGGTGCATTTAGGGATGCATACCATATATTTTACACAGGCTCAGTTGTCCTGATGTGTTTTGTCAACAGCTGTTCAAGACAAAAGGGGAACCGAAGAGCCACCCTGAACAGGATGCGCTGCCTACCAAACGTCTCAGAGAGACTCGTATTTCACAGAGTAAGTGATAAGCAACGATAATGTCATATTGATGTATCACCCTATGGCCAGCTTGTTAAAACAGTGACTACAGATACAGGCGGACAGACAGACGGATAGACAGGCAGACAGACAGACAAACACACACGTTCATTTTCTGATTATGAAATATTCTTATCACAGATGCTGAGGTTCCAGAGGTTCCATCCACTTCCCCACCCAAGGAGGACCTGACAACCACACTGGCCCCTGCTCCCCAGGAGTGCCCAGTCCCGTAAACGCCCTCTCTTAGTCAGGGTGTTACGAGCTATCTCCAGAGCCGTCTCCAAACCATTCAGAGGAGCTTTTGGGAAGAAGAATTAGCCAAATGCCTGATTTTATTACTATTTTAATCAGAGCCTTTATTTAATAAAACATTACTGCATTGATTTCTGTCTATAGTAGTCTTACTGTTTGTGCAAGATAATGGTAAAGTACTTCAAACCACATAGTCAAACGTATTTATAGTGAAGCACTTCATATATTTTTATTTAACCTTCATTTAACTAGGCAAGTCAGTTAAGAACAAATTATTATTTACAATGACGGCCTACCCCGGCCAAACCTGGATGGATAAGATGAACAGAGAACACTTTGTAACACTTTCTATGAAGCCCATATCTATAATGCATACACTCAAGTTTACTCATCATTGGGAAAGGTAGGCCAAACGTCCTTAATTATCATTGGGAAAGGTAGGCCAAACGCCCTTTACTTATCATTGGGAAAGGTAGGCCAAACGTCCTTTACTTATAATTGGGAAAGGTAGGCCAAACGACCTTTACTCATCATTGGGAAAGGTAGGCCAAACGGCCTTTACTCATCATTGGGAAAGGTAGGCCAAACGGCCTTTACTCATCATTGGGAAAGGTAGGCCAAGCGGCCTTTACTCATCATTGGGAAAGGTAGGATGTGTTTTTGGACACATCCTTTCTGTGCTCCAGCAATTTAAGAACAGATGCCTCCTTCCATCAGCCGATGCACCTTGTTCAGTATCTGTCACTTTACATACTGTAGTTCATGATCTGGTTCTACTTACTTTATGACATTCCTCCTCGTCCTTATAGGCTGGAGCAGGCTTAGTCTCAAAATAAGACCGGTTTAAAATAGTTTTAGCCTGTAAAGCAGGGTTTCCCAACCTTTCTTTTTCAAGGTGAAGGGGGAGGTTCGGACAGAGCTAAAGGACGTCCATTTTTTTTGCACTGATCACAGACGTGGTCAAGTGTAAATATGACTTCTTACATGAGCCTGACAGTGCATCTCACGAAAGACTGAACACTATCTCAGGCTAACATAGTTTGGAAAGCAATTGGCTATTGCTTCAAAGAGAAGACAATGAAAAGACTAATCTGTCTTTTAGTTATCAAAATTCTCAACTTAATTGAGGCGAACAGTATTTTGCCATTGGTGAGTGGGTGCATATTCACTTTCTTTATTCCTGGGGTCAGTGCCACTTTAAAGTCATATTGAAAAAGATTCCTGCTAATCTCTATAAGTCCATATAAAGTGTAGTAGAATTGCATGATAAAAAAATATTTTAACAAAGGAAAAAGAAATCCTGTAAAGAGAACATATCTGACATAGCCTAGCCTAGCCGTTACTCCACCACAACGCTGCATTGAAACAGACGTTATTTTGCGAACAGTGATTGAGTTATATTATTAGCCTAAATGATGACTATCCAATTTACTAATCACATTAGCAATAGTCAGCTATCTTACAAAAGTCTGTAATGTGAAGATGCATAGAATGCTTTATATATTTTTTTATGGTGAAAATGAGCTTTCCCCTTAACTTGAGACTCGCACGGCTATGAGCAAGACAGTTAGGCCTAAACACTCTAATGTTTTCCTTTGTTAATGTTTCCCCCGTCTGTCCGTCGGCTGTCAGTTATGTCGATGACTGTGTACATACCGCATGTCAATCACCGACACTGGAAGTCCCATGACCGTCACAGGCCCTAGATGTATGCTTGAGTTTGTTCAAGAGAGGCTTTGACGCCAGATTTGAGCAGATCTTGCTTTAGTTTTCCTCAGCCTGTGTTTTGTTTCTCTCTCCTTTTCCTGTTAGATGGTGATGCTGCTTCTCTCCAGAGGAGCCAACATTAATGCTTTTGACAAGAAGGACCGCCGAGCAATCCACTGGGCTGCTTACATGGGTAATGAGTTGACCACACATATACATTCTGACTAATGTCCTTATCCCAGTGAGTGAATGAATTGGCTGTGTGTTAGCCTCACAGCTCTAGCTGTATGGTCCACCTCTGGTGTGTTATTATGTCAGAATGATGGACTGAGTATGTTGATAAGATGTAGGTTTTCAATTGTACTAACACGATATAGGTATTGCTAATGGTGCTGTGTACCACTGTAAACTAACCTCTCTCTCCCTCTATATCTCTGCCTATCTCTCTGTCTCTCTCCATCTGTCTGTCTCTCTCGTCCAATCTCTGTTCTCTCTTGTCTCTCTTTTCCCCCCCATAGGGCACATTGAGGTGGTGAAACTGCTGGCCTCTCATGGATCAGAGGTGTCCTGTAAAGACAAGAGGGCCTACACCCCTCTCCACTCTGCAGCCTCCAGCGGCATGATCAGCATGGTCAAGTACCTCCTGGACCTTGGGGTGGATGTGAGTCAATGCATACATACACCTCCCCACATTCAACTGTGTAGTCACTGTTCATATACACCTCCACGAAAAAGACAGAGCTCTAGTGTGTTCGAGAATGATTCCTTCAAGTAATGAAGAGATGGAGGTTGGATCAGTGGTTTGGGACCAGTGGGTTGGGACCAGGGGTTGGGACCAGGGGGTTTTCATAACCAAGTAATGAAGAGATGGAGGTTGGGCCAGGGGGTTGGGACCAGTGGGTTGGGACAAGTGTGTTGGGACCAGGGGGTTGGGACCAGTGTGTTGGGACCAGGGGGTTGGGACCAGGGGGTTGGGACCAGTGTGTTGGGACCAGGGGGTTGGGACCAGGGGGTTGGGACCAGTGTGTTGGGACCAGGGGGTTGGGACCAGGGGGTTGGGACCAGTGTGTTGGGACCAGGGGGTTTTCATAACCAAGTAATGAAGAGATGGAGGTTGGCCAGGGGTGGACCAGGGTTGGGACAGTGTTGGGACCAGGGGTTGGGACCAGTGTGTGTTGGGACCATTGGGACCAGGGGGTTGGGACCAGTGTGTTGGGACCAGGGGGTTGGGACCGAGTGGGACCATGGGAGTGTTGGGACCAGGGGGTTGGGACCAGGGGGTTGGGACCAGTGTGTTGGGACCAGGGGGTTTTCATAACCAAGTAATGAAGAGATGGAGATTGGATCCAGAGGGTTGGATCCAGGAGGTTGGAGCCAGTGGGTTGGGACCCAGTGTGTCGGGACACAGTGTGTTGGGTCAGGGGTTTTTCCTAACCAAGTGACCTGATCAGGAATGTATTGTCTCTCTCTCTATCAACATGTTAAATGTGCAACCAGAGGAAAAGAAACTCTGGACCACCTTACTCCATATTCAAAGATGCATACAAAGCTCTCCCTCGCCTCCATTTGGCTAATCTGACCATATTTCTATCCTCCGGATTCCTGCTTACAAGCAACAATTAAAGCAGGAAGCACCAGTGACTAGATCAATAAAAAAGTGGTCAGATGAGGCAGATGCTAAACTACAGGACTGTTTTGCTAGCACAGACTGGAATATTTTCCGGGATTCTTCCGATGGCATTGAGGATTACACCACATCAGTCACTGGCTTCATCAATAAGTGCATCGATGACGTCGTCCCCACAGTGACTATACGTACATAACCCAACCAGAAGTCATGGATTACAGGCAAAATCCAACCTTAGCTAAAAGGGTAGAGCTGCCGCTTTCAAGGAGCGGGACTCTAACCTGGAAGCTTATAAGAAATCCCGATATGCCCTCCGACGAACCATCAACCAGGCAAAGCATCAATACAGGACAAAGATCACATCATACTACACCGCTCCGATGCTGGTCGGATGTGGCAGGGCTTGCAAACTATTACAGACTACAAAGGGAAGCACAGCCGAGAGCAGCCCAGTGACACGAGCCTACCAGACGAGCTAAATTATTTATATGCTCGCTTCGAAGCAAGTAACACTGTAACATGCATGAGAGCACCAGCTGTTCCGGACTACTGTGTGATCACATTCTCCGCAGCTGATGTGAGTAAGACCTTTAAACAGGTCAACATTCACAAGGCCACAGGGCCAACGGATTACCAGGATGTGTACCCGAGCATGCGCTGACCAACTGGCAAGCGTCTTCACTGACATTTTCAACCTCTCCCTGTCTGAGTCTGTAATACCAACATGTTTCAAGCATTGCACCATAGTCCCTGTGCCCAAGAAGACTAAGGTAACCTGCCTAAATAGCTACCGACCCGTAGCACTCACGTCTGTGTTTTTGAAAGGCTGGTCATGGCTCACATCAACCATTATCCTAGAAACCCTAAACCTACTCCAATTTGCATACCGCCCCAACAGATCCACAGATGATGCAATCTCTATGCACTCCACACTGCCCTTTCACACCTGGACAAAAGGAACACCTATGTGAGAATGCTATTCATTGACTACAGCTCAGCGTTCAAACCATAGTGCACTCAAAGCTCATCACTATCAATCAATCAAATGTATTTATAATTATGTCACAAAGTGCTGTACAGAAACCCAGCCTAAAACCCCAAACAGCAAGCAATGCAGGTGTAGAAGCACGGTAGCTAGGACAAACTCCCTAGGAAGGCCAAAACCTAGGAAGAAACCTAGAGAGGAACCAGGCTAAGGGGTGGCCAGTCCTCTTCTGGCTGTGCCGGGTGGAGATTATAACAGAACATGGGCAAGATGTTCAAATGTTCATAGATGACCAGCAGGTCAGATAATAATAATAACAGTGGTTGTAGAGGGTGAAACAGGTCAGCACCTCAGGAGTAAATGTCATTTGGCTTTTCATAGCCGATCATTCAGAGTATCTCTACCGCTCTGCTGTCTCTAGAGAGTTGAAAACAGCAGGTCTGGGACAAGGTAGCACGTCCAGTGAACAGGTCGGGTTCCATAGCCGCAGGCAGAACAGTTGAGACTGGAGCAGCAGCACGGCCAGGTGGCCTGGGGACAGCAAGGAGTCATCAGGCCAGGTAGTCTTGAGGCATGTCCTCCGAGAGAGAGAGAGAGAGAGAGAAACAGAGATAATTAGAGAGCATACTTAAATTCACACAGACACCGGATAAGACAGGAGAAATACACCAGATATAACAGACTGACCCTAGCCCCCCGACACATAAACTACTGCAGCATAAATACTGGAGGCTGAGACAGGAGGGGTCGGGAAACACTGTGGCCCCATCCGACGATACCCCCGGACAGGGCCAAACAGGCAGGATATAACCCCACCCACTTTGCCAAAGCACAGCCCCCACACCACTAGAGGGATATCTTCAACCACCAACTTACTATCCTGAGACAAGGCCGAGTATCTCCAGTATCTCCAATCTCCAGTGGGTGCGCGGGAGGGGGTAGATCCAGAATTTTGGGAATCCTGTAGAAAGGAGATCGCGTCTCTTCCCTCCACGACCTCCGGGAAACCTTGAAGTCTCAAATTCGAGTGCCTTTGGAAATGTTCATAATAATCAAATTTCTCCTCGAGTTTAGCGATGGAGTCTTCCAACTTCTTGTATTTTTGGTCCACTTCCTCACGGACGTCCAGGATGGCAGCCTGGTGGTCAGCATGGTCTTTTTCTAACTTTGTCACTCGTCCCTTTGTGACTTTATGGTCTTCGTGGAGTTTATCGACCAGTACATCAATTTTGCTGAGGGGTTCAGAAAGTGTCTCTTGGATTTATTTTTGTTATACCCTTGTCCATCTCCATTCTGAACCATGCTGGTGCTTCTTCCCGAGCTAGCATCCGCCGAGGCCGACGAAGGGCTGTCAGAGAGGGGCATTTTTCCATGCCTCGTCTGAGGCTTTGACATATTTGGCATATTTTGTTTTGGCGATACAATAAATGTTTTAACTTCCAACTCACTATTAACGAACAGTTAAACAATGTCAAAATGCCTTAAAACTGTTTGAAAGTTCGAGGACACTACGCAGATGCGTCTTGTTAGAGCTTCGCCATTGGCGGAAGTCCCTCTCATATCATCATTCTTAACAGTCATCGTCCAACAAGTCTTCTACTGTTGTTCTTCTCCATTTCATGCACAACACATTGGAGGGACACTTCACATATGTAGTGGGTGTACTTTCCATGTTACAGTATTTCCTTTATAACATTTATAATGACTACATAACTAACAAAACAACATTAGTGTTCTTTAGATCACCTCTGACCATTCCCCACGTTTTATGTTAGATATATTGTTCCAGTAGTTGCTTCTGAACGTGTTAGAATTTCGTCGGGAAAAAGTATTCTTGAAACAAAGCAAAGGGCGTGAGTTGTTAACCCCCACCAGTTCCCTCCTCCCCCCTCTGCGGGAGAGAGGGGGCGGCAGCGTAGCCTAGTGGTTAGAGCGTTGGACTAGTAACCGAAAGGTTGCAAGATCGAATCCCCGAGCTGACAAGGTACAAATCTGTCGTTCTGCCCCTGAACAAGGCAGTTAACCTACTGTTCCTAGGCCGTCAATGAAACGAAGAATTTGTTCTTAACTGACTTGCCTAGTTAAATAAAGGTTAAAAAAAGAAGGGATCTTGTTGAAGTCATTCATTGCAAACCTGATCTGACCTATTTGGATCCTCACAGGACAGTCTGTAATCCCGACATATTTCAAGCTGACTACCATTGTCCGTGTTCCCAAGAACTCCAAGGTAACCTGTCTGTAGCACTCACATCTGTGCTTTGAAAGTCTGGTCATGACCACATCAACACAATCATCCCAGACACCCTGTACCCACTCCAATTTGCATATCTCCCCAACAGATCCACAGATGAAGCAATCTCAATTGAGAGGGGAAATAACTATGTGAGAATACTGTTCATAGACTACAGCCCAGCGTTCAACACCATAGTCCCCTCCAAGCTAGGGACCTTGGGACTGAAGACCTCCTTCTGCAACTGGATGCTGGACTTTCTGACGGGCCGGCCCCAGGTGGTGAGGATAGGCAAGAACACCTCTGCCACACTGACCTTCAACACGGGAGGCCCTCAGGGATGCGTGCTTAGTCCCCTCTTGTACTCCCTGTTCACCCATGACTGTGTGGCCACACACGACTCCAACACCATCATCAAGTTTGCTGACGACACGAAGGCGATGAGAGGTCAGAGAATTGGCATTGTGGTGCCAGGACAACCTCTCCCTCAATGTCAGTAAGACCAAGGAGCTGATCGTGGACTATAGGAGCAAGAGGGGAGAGCACGTCCCCATCCACATCAACAGGGCTGTTAAAGGGTCTTGCTCTGACCCTACCCACAATCACTAGACTGTATACAAACCATATGCACACACACACACTACATTCACACTCCCACACAAAATCCACACACACACAAACCGACACAACCCAAACACACATGCGTACACATTACACACTCTCACAAACAAACACACACCTTTACACTCATTTGCTGCTGCTGCTCTGTTCTTTATTTTGCTCTTATTATTATCTATCCTGATGCCTAGTCACTTTACCCTGCCTTGTACATATCTACCTCAAATACCTCGTACCCCTGCACACTGATTGGAACTGGTACTCCTTGTATATAGCTTTATTCTTGGGTATTTTATTACACTGTTACAATATATACAGTACCAGTCAAAAGTTTGGACACACCTACTCATTCCAGGGTTTCTTTATTTTTTACAATTTTCTACATTGTAGAACATCAAAAGTATGAAATACCACATAAGGAATCCTGTAGTAACCAAAAAAATCGAAATATATTTTATATTTGAGATTCTTCAAAGTAGCCACCCTTTCCTTGATGACAGCTTTGCACACTCTTGGCATTCTCTCAATCAGCTTCATGAGGTACTCACCTGGAATGCATTTCAATTAACAGGTGTGCCTTGTTCAAAGTTAATTTGTGGAATTTATTTCCTTAGTGCTTTTGAGCCAATCACTTGTTTTGTGACAAGGTAGGGGTGGTATACAGAAGATAGCCCTATTTGGTAAAATACCAAGTCCATATTATGGCAAGAACAGCTCAAATAAGCAAAGAGAAACGAAAGTCTAATATTATTTTAAGACATGAAGTTCAGTCAATCCGGAAAATTTCAAAAGCTTTGAACGTTTCTTCAAGTGCAGTCACAAAATCCATCAAGCGCTAGACCCAGAGTTACCTCTGCTGTAAAGTTCAAGTAACAGACACATCTCAACACTAGCTTGGAGATCCGTTACAGGATGTCTGTCACCCCACTGAGCCCCTATTGCAGGTTAGGGGTCACATCCACTTGAATGTCCTTCATATGACGAACCTCCTACAGAGCAAATGAGGAAAATATGATATATTATGATTTATGTTAGTAACAATACAATATGGGAATTTTATCCCAAAGCTACCTACAGCTAACATATATTTATGTATGTGATCTATGTAAATAAAGGAGTATAACACAGCTGTAAAACTGTGAAGGACTATATGGTGGAGGCCTACCCATTTCCCAGGAGCATTGTAAAAAGTGGATTTGGGTACAGTGTTTATTTCCCCCTAATATCTTTGAAGATTACACCTAAAATAATTAGGCCTACTTCTTTCTACTGCTGATCTGAGACCATTAGGGTTAAACATTACAGATATAAATGCAATATATGGAGTAGAAAAGATTGCCTGCCCACCAAAGAATCAACATACGTTCTACATGGTCTATTTCTATCTGAATGTAACACCTCAATCAAGCTTGTGAATTGATCGTTAAGTCCTGTTTGTCAGGTAAAAGGTCATTAGTGGCCTATATAAGCCTCATACAGGCCACGGGAAGACATTACCTGTTGATAACACAGACTATTCTTATGATCATGGGAGGTGTGAGAGAATTACTGCTCTTTGTGATGACTGTGGGGGTTGTCAAAGGTTGGTTCACTAATGTTTTATTTGGATTGAAGGGATTTGTTCGGGAAATATGCGGAACTTTACAAGTGTGAGATTAAAATTTGACTGTCTGTTTCTTCCGCGTTGGTCAACTTTTATTCTTCACTGCTATTAATATATGTAGTTATTTTGTGTCAACTCCACTTCTGTTAACACTTTCTCCTCAGTTTCTTGTTACCCTGTTGGAAAGTCCCAGAAGCAAGAGCAAGTCTCTCTGCAGAGCAGACTTGGAGGTAAGTGTTTCTTTCCACAACCCTTCTAGCTTTGTACTGTGTCTATGGTGCTGCTGTGTTTGACACTCATTCAACACCATAGAGTAACTCAGTTGTCTAAATAATGTTGTCAAACCCTTTGATTTGGTCATTTTGCTTGTGTACCTTAACCTACGTTTTTCAGAGCTGTCATCAAATGACGTCTCCATTGTGCATGCCCTGGCCTTGCTCCGATCCATAGGGTCTGACGCTAAACAAGACAGAGAAGGTACG
The DNA here is from genome assembly GCF_016432855.1 of Salvelinus namaycush. Taxonomy (NCBI): domain Eukaryota; kingdom Metazoa; phylum Chordata; class Actinopteri; order Salmoniformes; family Salmonidae; genus Salvelinus; species Salvelinus namaycush. The sequence continues at coordinate 18,631 of NW_024061608.1, read as the reverse complement.
GCCTGAAATATATACTTTTAAATCTGTGTTGCGCAACATGAACCCAACATTCGAATGGCAATTTGGCCTAGACTGTGTAGAACAGCTGTGTTGCTGTAGAATACCCAACTGTTCCTTTATGTTTTCTCTCCAGAGTATTTAGAGACTAATGAAGTAGAATCCCAAGCTTCTCCAAACCTTGGTAGCTCTATGGCAAATGATGCCCTGTCCTCTGACGACGCTACCTCTGAAGCTGCCACTGGCCCGTCTGACGACGCTACCTCTGAAGCAGCCACTGGCCCGTCTGACGACGCTACCTCTGAAGCAGCCACTGGCCCGTCTGACGACGCTACCTCTGAAGCAGCCACTGGCCCGTCTGACGACGCTACCTCTGAAGCTGCCACTGGCCCGTCTGACGACGCTGCCACTGGCCCGTCTGCCGCTGCCACTGGCCCGTCTGACGACGCTACCTCTGAAGCTGCCACTGGCCCGTCTGACGACGCTACCTCTGAAGCTGCCACTGGCCCGTCTGACGACGCTAGCGCTGAAGCTGCCACTGGCCCGTCTGACGACGCTACCTCTGAAGCTGCCACTGGCCCGTCTGACGACGCTACCTCTGAAGCTGCCACTGGCCCGTCTGACGACGCTACCTCTGAAGCTGGCCCGTCTGACGACGCTACCTCTGAAGCTGCCGCTGGCCAGTCTGACCATGCCATTGAGGAACTGTTCACTTCTGCTTCTGAGCCCCCGTTGACCACAAACATGGATATCTGATGTGGGACATGGTGCTCGGGGTCCATGCAAGAGTTCATGGGTATTCTAGTCCAGGTTGTGTGTGTGTAACTGCATTTTCTTGTTTTGGATCAATTAAACGTTAACTGTAATACTTGTGTCCTCAGTATTGTTTTGACGGTTCCTACTTGGAGTTGAGGTCTATGACTTGAGTAACTGTGGTGATGGCAACATTTATTTTGCATTATAATCATGCTTTGGCATCAGCAATATGTTTACTTTGACCCCTGTGCTTAAATCACCATTTGCCTTAAGCTACATTTGGTTAAATTATGCTAGTAGCATCACATGACGTGGAATGGGTTCTAGTTCATTTAAACTTGATGGTTGTGGAACTGAGTTTTTGGGGTTTGTACATATGAGGCTGTTGCTAGAATCGGGGTTAATGGTGTCAGTGCTAACTAATATCAGGGTTGTCAACTTGCATTTAAATGACTCTGCTGGGTGTCTTCTCTCGTAACTGACTTGGTTTCCTATTAGTGAATGCTTACATGTAAAACCAGCTCTCGTATCATTAGCCCATCGTTTTGGCGGTTGGTCTTCATATCCCAGTGCCAATCCAAACTTTCAGGTTTAAATAAGTCAATGCTAACCTGTCTTAGCTGGCAGGCTGCTATCAGGTCCAGGCTCTCCCAGAGTTGCTTGTAGCGCCGCTAACCTAGGGTTTGAGGGCAGGAACAGTTTGACCAGGATTTCCCACCCACTCCGATTTACATGGGATAAACCATTGGAGGAAACCGGTAAATTTCTATGAGAAGCGTGAGGAAGTCTGTTCATACAGGCCTTCTCTAGCCGCATGATGAACGCTCAGGGTGTGCGTCGTAGCAAACCGTACTTAGTCGCCATGAATTCAAAAAGCACGTACACGCAGCTGGGCTTGACAATCTAGACCCTCTATTTCTGAAACTATCCACCGCCATTTTCGCAACCCCATTACCAGCCTGTTCAACCTCTCATATCTTCTGAGATCCCCAAGGATTGGAAAGCTGCCGCGGTCATCCCCCTCTTCAAAGGGGGTGACACTCTAGACCCAAACTGTTACAGACCTATATCCATCCTGCCTAAGGTCTTCGAAAGCCAAGTTAATAAACAGATCACTGACCATTTCGAATCCCACCGTACCTTCTCCGCTGTGCAATCCAGTTTCCGAGCTGGTCATGGGTGCACCTCAGCCACGCTCAAGGTACTAAAAGATATCATAACCGCCATCGATAAAAGACAGTACTGTGCAGCCGTCTTCATCGACCTTCAAGGCTTTCGACTCTGTCAATCGCCGTATTCTTATCGGCAGACTCAACAGCCTTGGTTTCTCAAATGACTGTCTCGCCTGGTTCACCAACTACTTCGCAGACAGAGTTCAGTGTGTCAAATTGGAAGGCCTGTTGTCCGGACCTCTGGCAGTCTCTATGGGGGTACCACAGGGTTCAATTCTCGGGCCGACTCTTTTCTCTGTATACATCAATGATGTCACTCTTGCTGCGTGTGATTCCCTGATCCACCTCTACGCAGACGACAGTATTCTGTATACATCTGGCCCTTCTTTGGACACTGTGTTAACTAACCTCCAAACGAGCTTCAATGCCATACAACGCTCGTTCCGTGGCCTCCAACTGCTCTTAAACGCTAGTAAAACCAAATGCATGCTTTTCAACAGTTCGCTGCCCGCACCCGCCCGCCCGACTAGCATCACTACTCTGGACGGTTCTGACCTAGAATACGTGGACAACTACAAATACCTAGGTGTCTGGATAGACTGTAAACTCTCCTTCCAGACTCATATCAAACATCTCCAATCCAAAATAAATCTAGAATCGGCTTTTTATTTCGCAACAAAGCCTCCTTCACTCACGCCGCCAAACTTACCCTAGTAAAACTGACTATCCTACCAATCCTCGACTTTGGCGATGTCATCTACAAAATAGCTTCCAATACTCTACTCAGCAAACTGGATGCAGTCAATCACAGCGCCATCCGTGTTGTTACCAAAGCCCCTTATACCACCCACCACTACGACCTGTATGCTCTTGTCGGCTGGCCCTCGCTACATATTCGTCGCCAGACCCACTGGCTCCAGGTCATCTATAAGCTAGGTAAAGCTCCGCCTTATCTCAGCTCACTGGTCACGATAACAACACCCACCCGTAGCACGCGCTCCAGCAGGTATATCTCACTGGTTATCCCCAAAGCCAACACCTCTTTTGTCCGCCTTTCCTTCCAGTTCTCTGCTGCCAGTGACTGGAACCAATTGCAAAAATCGCTGAAGTTGGAGACTTTTATTTCCCTCACCAACTTTAAACATCAACTATCTGAGCAGCTAACCGATCGATGCAGCTGTACATAGTCCATCTGTAAATAGCCCACCCCAATCTACCCATCTCATCCCCATATTGTTTTTATTTACTTTTCTGCTCTTTTGCACACCAGTATCACTACTTGCACATCATCATCTGCTCATCATCATCTGCTCATATATCACTCCAGTGTTAGTCTGCAAACATTTTCTTACTTTGAAACTATAGCCTATTTATTGCCTTACCTCCTCACGCCATTTGCACACACTGTATAGACTTTCTTTTTTCTATTGTGTTATTGACTGTACGCTTGTTTATTCCATGTGTAACTCTGTGTTGTTGTTTGTGTCGCACTGCTTTGCTTTATCTTGGCCAGGTCGCAGTTGTAAATGAGAACTTGTTCTCAACTAGCTTACCTGGTTAAATAAAGGTGAAATAAACAAAAAATCCCAGAGGATCCCAGATGGCTAACAATAACATATCCTGACATAATGTAAACGTTATACATTAAGCTCTCTCCCTCAGTGACATGAATTAGTATATTTCATATTCTCAGAACCCAACAGTAGGTTTTAAGGTGTGGCTGCATGTTTGTCGTGGACGCATCGTCACTCTTGCTGTTCTTTTTCCAGATTGCAAGTGAAACACCTTTAGATGTAAGTGCCAGTTGGTAACTTTTCCTCACACTTGCTTGTTTAAGGTATGGATGCAACACCCCAGTATGTCTGCAGGGGCTGGTCACTGAGATTTACCATGTTACACATGCTACTAGACTAACCTTCCAAGTAAATATGTTACAAGTCTGAACTGGCCGTCCTTGTCTTTCCTCAACTAATTGAAACCTCAGGGACAGACATGCTAAACGACTTTGATGTCAGAGCTGCCATCAGCCCTCTACACCTCGCTGTGAGTAAAGCCTACCTGCTCCTGTAGTGGTCTCCATATGACAAATGGCACCCTATTCCCTATTTAGTACACTACTTTTGACCAGATCCTTATAGGCCCTGATCAAAAGTAGTTAACTACATAGGGAATAGGGTGCTATCTGGGATGCAGGCATGGTGTTGATTTTCCACAGGAAGTTGACTGTCCAGACAGACTCACACACCAAATTCCTATCTATTCCTGATTAGTGTAAAATACATGCATATTCTACACAGTGATGATGAGGATGATTTCCTTATTTTGCCATTTGAGTTAATCAACCTCAGAGGAGAAGTAGAGTGTTTGTTTCTCAATCCCACGCTTGGCAGGAACCTCAGATGTTGATGCTGGGCGGGAGCAAAAACGGGCTCCCGATTGAAAAACTCTGGTCTACTTTAGAGGTCTAGCACTGTATTTCTGTTCAGAGTGTATCTATTCAGGCGTACCACTGGACTTTGCTTGAGACTGTGTTTGTGTTTCTATTCAGGCATACCACAGCCACCACCATGCTATGGAGGTCCTGGTTCAGTCTCTGCTGGATCTAGACGTGAGGGACAGCCAGGGGCGCACCCTCTGGACCTGTCTGCCTTAAACTGCCATGTGGAGTGTGTTGACGTCCTCATCAACCAGGGAGCCTCCATCCTGGTTAAAGACTTCACCCTAAAGAGGACCCCCATCCACGCTGCAGGTACACATAGGATGAAATAGAGCTTCTGTAATTAAAAAGTTTTCCTGACCAAGATGGCCATTTGTTTGGTAATGTTGCTAGGACGACAATGTCTACTCTAGGGATGTTACATGGTATAGTGTGAACATGCCCACTAGACACTGATCTAAGGTCATTTTTTGTCATGTTTTCCACTAATGATTGATGATCTAGGGAGGGTAAGCTGATCCTAGATCAGTGCACAGGGGAGACTTCTATCCAGAGCCAGGTACACAGCTAGCAGGTGACAGGCTTCGATGGCCTCAGCCCCAAAATTCTTTATTATCTGCTGTGTTAACATCATGAGGATGTCATCTACCAACACCATTGTTCTAGAAATCTGTCTGTTCATGTGAAGGTTATAGTCATCCAGCAATCTGCTCATATCCTATCTGTTTATCCTCCTCTAGCTACCAACTGTCAATCATCTGACATTCTTATATCCTCTCTGTTTATCTTCCTCTAGCTACCAACGGTCAATCATCTGACATTCTTATATCCTCTCTGTTTATCCTCCTCCAGCTACCAACGGTCAATCATCTGACATTCTTATATCCTCTCTGTTTATCCTCCTCCAGCTACCAACGGTCAATCATCTCACATTCTTATATCCTCTCTTTTTATCTTCCTCTAGCTACCAACGGCCAATCATCTCACATTCTTATATCCTCTCTGTTTATCCTCCTCCAGCTACCAATGGTCAATCATCTCACATTCTTATATCTTCTCCGTTTTTCCACCTCTAGCTACTGAAGCTCAATCATCTCACATTCTTATATCCTCTCTTTTATCTTCCTCTAGCTACCAACGGTCAATCATCTGACCTTCTTATATCCTCTCTGTTTATCCTCCTCTAGCTACCAACGGTCAATCATCTGACATTCTTATATCCTCTCTGTTTATCTTCCTCTAGCTAACAACGGTTATTCGGAGTGTTTGCGTTTGCCTATTGGAAATGCTGACCTCCAGAGTGCAGTGGACGTTCAAGACGGGAATAGACAGTAACTCATTTGGGTTTCGGATACAATTCCTGAAATAAAGAGATTTTGACACTAGGTCTTCATCCCAAATGGCAACCTATACCCTACTTGGTGCACTACTTTAAACCAAAGCCATATGGGCTCAGGTCAACAGTAGTGTACGATATAGGGAATAGGTTGCCATTTGGGACTCAGCCTGGTTATTACCAGTTTGTAATATGACCTGTTGTCTTGTGTATCAGAACCCCTCTGATGCTGTCGGTGCTGAGCGGACACACAGACGGTGTGTACTCACTGCTCAACAAGGGAGCCAGCGTAGAAGCCAAAGACAAATGGCACAGAACAGCTCTACACAGAAGGGTAGTGAGGAGAGCTGGCTGTACGCGCTCACACACAGAAAGAGAGGGGAAGGCTTGTTCTGATCTAGGGATGGGGCCATTGAACTACTAGGGATGGCTTTGGTGTGGGATCTAGCATGGAATATAAATTATGCCCAAATATACCTATTATGAGTCCTTATTATTTAATAGATTATGAATTATTCAAATCCATTCTTGTCTCCCCTCCCTTCCTCCTAGGCGGTGACGGGTCACGAGGAGTGCAGCACAGCGCCAGCTTCCTGGATCGGAAAGGTAAGGGGCGGAGCCCTGTCCACCTGGTGGCGACGTCCGGACACATCGTGGTGCTGGGATGGCTTCTACACACCGCCCAGTCAGTGTGGACCCTCCCCGTCATCACAGACAACCAGGGCTACACGCCACTACACTGGGCCTGCTACAACGGTACGTACTGGACAGAGGGACAGCGAAGTGGGCCCGAGGCCACAAACAAATACACACATAAATATAGCGTGTCTTAAATCACCACAGCCAGCTTCGGGAGGGCACGAACCGAGACAGTCGCACAGGAGCCTTAAAAGTCCCTCAGACTGAGAGAGAGAGAAAAGGGGGGAGGGAGAGGGGGAGGAACAACAGGCTGGCTGGCCCACACTCATCCTCTCGTACCACCAGGTGTCCTTCCAGCAGATACTGGACTTCAGAGGAACTGCTGCTTCTATACCCCATCTTTACCTTTACCCACAAAGGTCCTAAACGGTAGAAAGTGTCCGGCCAACAGATAGACACCTTATGACGGCAATAACCTGTAGTCCAAGGGGATAGTAGCACTTCACTGAGAGCAAAACAGACAGGGACCAAAAGATGTGGAAGAAGCATTTTCAAAACCTGTTTTGACTGTAGAAATTGGGCTGAGTGTTTGGGCTGAGAAAAGACATTAGGAGTGATGTTTCATTTAAGTTTCATGAGAGTGATTGTCATGTTTATCCGCACACTAAGAGAGTCAGAACGCACCTAGCCTCTTGTCTGTAATCCATGTGGGAGGAGGGGAAATCATACATTTTTTATGAACAAACATTTTAATAAAATCATTCATGTCTTAAGGTCTGTGGGAATCAAAACATCATAGGATTTGCTCTCATGAGTAATTGTAAAGATTTAATGCATCCCAAATGGAACCCTATTCCCTATACTGAATAGTAAACTAATGTTGAACAGGGCCCATAGGGTTCTGGTCAAAAGCAGTGCACTCTAAAGGAAATAGGGTGCCATTTAGGATGCTGGTTTTGCATACCGGTATGTGAGCAACAGGACTTTTTGATGGGACATATTACATTTGTGTTATTAAACCTACCTGTCCTTTGGCCTCTAGAAAGTATTTTAGAAAGTAAATGATTAATTCATGTATTCTTTCTTGTGATATTTATGTCATCATTTTATGCCTTCATTAGTTACTGAGGGGTGGTTAGGAGAGTAGGGGCACCTGTATGAGCGAAAACAATGATGCACACTAAGTACTACAACGTTTGTGAAAAGCACTGATACTATCCCGAGGCATGTGAGGTGGAAAACATGTCTCCATTGGAGAGGAGAAACACTGTAAACCAATGGTAGGACAGCAGCAATTAGATTTTCTTCTTCTGGAAAATAAATATCTATATTATTTGTCTTTGGTCTTATAATCAATGTTTTTTTTAACAGGTTTTGCTTGCTTTAACTTCTTCAAAAAATAAACCACTCAATCCTTGTATGTGATTGCATGTTCAAATCCCCGTTTTTGTCTCTTTTTGAAAATAATTTTAACTGGAAATATGTGCAATACATTTGCTATGTTCACCAAATCAGCAACAAGAGGTTCACAGGTTTTTTCGTGTCATTATCATTCTTTTAAACGGATGAAACTAGCACGAAACTCCCATGAATTCTTTCAGTATCTGAAGTTTGCTGTATATTTTATGAGTAATCAATGTTATTTAATGATGAACTCTGGGTTATCGCTCTGGGTTATGTTGCGTCCACAACATAACATTTTTAAGGGCAATAGTAGCCTACATTTGTTTACAACTCGCAGAATGTCCATGCGTGAATTTACAACCGCACAGAGCGTTGCATCAGCACGAGATTGGAAGTGCGTCAAATCTGTACAGCATTGTTACGTCATCACTGATAAATGTTGAAACTGATGCGAAACCGCGGGAGCAGTTCAGTGATTCTCGCTAGTGCTGGAGGAGCGTTCATTTTGGCAAGGAAATGTGCTGAATTTTGCAAGGACATGGAGAATAAAGAGTTCAAGGTAGGCATGTTATTTAAGCAATAAGGCCCAAGGGATTGTGGTATATTGTCAATATACCACGGCTAAGGGCTGTTCTTACGCACGACGCAACCCGAAGTGCTAGCTAGGACAAAGCCCTTATTTCACGAATCCCCGAGGTGCCTTATTGCTATTATAAACTGGTTACCAACATAATTAGAGCAGTAAAAAATACATGTTTTGTCATACCCATGGTATACAGTAGTCTGATATACCACGGCTTTCAGCCAATCAGCATTCAGGTCTCGATCCACCCAGTTTATAATTATTTTTAAATCCCCATTTATATTAATTACTGTGGATTAAATATTGTTAAATAAATGAAATTATGTGCTATTCATTCTGTAATATCAAACTACAAAGTCTATGGCCGGGGAGTCATGAGAGTTGGCTAAAGGTACAGTAGAATCTGTTGTGGGTCAAATGGGGGTCTAGGGTCAAAGGTTATTATGACACCACCTTCACATTTCTGTCCTAAATGGCACCCTATTCCCTATGTAGGCTAGTGCACTACTTTTGATCAAGATCCATACACTGGTTGGCTGACGTCACGAAAAACATGCGTGCTTGTTATGACTCTAAACCTCAGCTAGCATGTGCTCATTATGCAAATGTATTTGTTTGCAATTAACATTTAGAGACTAAATATAGTTTACATGTTGTCAATGTTCTAAGTGAACCCTGTCTATTTACCCTGTCTATTTTACCCACAGTTACATGCAAGTGTTGTTGCTAAACAACCAACCCGTCTATATAGTCCCACAGTGGAGGTGTCATAATACCCATAAAACCTAGCAGTCAAACAGGGAGGGAAATGGTTCCAAAATATTTTTCCACCATTCATTTTTCCCATAGGCAATTTTAGAAACACATAAAATAAGGTCTGTGTTTCATGTGGGCTTACCCTGGTGTGACATTTTTATAACCATGTAAATATCTCACAGACAAGGTGACTTTTAGCAATACATTTGGCTCTATTTACTCTCAGATTTGAAATTTCTAATTAGCATCAAAGTAGACATGCAAAACTACAAATCCCTGCAAGCTCCTAAACGTAATTTCTAGCTGATAACAGGTATTGTGTCAATTTAAAACTTGCACTAAACAGTTCACAGAATTGTCCATTTAAAGAAATGTAGCCAATTTATTAATTACTACATTTAGCTAACATTAGATAGTTAATCAAGAGATTCTTACCTTTGCCTCAATCAGCATGATCATCGTGGCATTTGAAATTCTTTATGATAGCCACATTAACAGCTAATTAGCGTTTAATATTTGGGGGGTAAATACAGGCGAATATGTTGATAAAAGTCACCTTGTCCGAGAGATTTACACAGTTATCAAAATGTCACACCAGGGTAAGCCTACCTGAAACACAGCCCTTATTTTAAGTGTTTCTAAAATCCACTATGGGAAAAATGTATGGTGGAAAAACAATTGGAACCATTTCCCTGCTTGACTACTAGGTTTTATGGGGATTATGACTCATTATTGTGCCACTCTATAGGGCTCTGGCCAAAAGAAGTGCACTATATTGGAAATAGGGTGCTATTTCGGACACAAGCATAGATATGATGCACTATGATGTGACCATAGAAATAGAATCACTAGAAAGGATAGAGCCTCTGACCATGGCAATTTGACTGGTAAACTGAACTGTACACCTGACATGATGTTCTGGTGATTCTATTTCTATGCATATGATGCATTGTGATGTGACAATGAGTGTTGGGTTAATGGTGCTTTCAAGGCAAGTGATCTTGGTCAAATCATGACTTCCATGATCTTTAGGTCGGAAAGTTGGAGCTCTAAAAAGATGCCAGAGTTTTTGTCATTTTTTTGTGATATCCAATTGGTAGTTACGATCTAGTCTCATCGCTGCAACTTCCCAACGGGCTCGGGAGAGGTAAAGGTTGAGTCAGGAGTCCTCCGAAACATGACCCGCCAAGCCGCGCTGCGTCTGACTTGGAAATCCAAGTTGGATGACTGTTGAAAACAATTTTTCCCTGTCGGAGTTAGTTTTTTACCCCGATTGTCTTGAACACACTGAAGTCGGAAGTCAGAGAGTTCCCAGTTGTTTTCAACACGGCTAAAGGCGACACAGTAGGTGACTTCAAAACATGACTTTGTGCTGTCTTTCAGGAGTCAGAGGTCAGTGGGAATGACCTCACCCTCATAGACCTGGATGACCCCATCAATGACGGGATGTTATGAAGGAAGACAGTTAAGTGATTTACACCAATGACACATTTGTGACTGGTTACAGGATCACATAGGCCTACAGATACAGATTATGTAGTAGGTCAAAGGTCACCGCCTATGGAGAGGTAGGCCCAGAGCCATGTATTTAGAGAGATGGGACATCTATCTGCATTATGTTGCATTTGCATCAATATGTATACATTACATGACACAGTATAATCAAAGATATCCATATGAAAGCTGCCTCCCATGCGCAATATTGACATTTTAAATAATAATATGTAACTGAACATCTATTTTATAATTGACTTATAATGAAAGGGTAAATGAAAGGCTCAAAGCCGCTAACATGGAGTCCTTCCTAAAAGTTTGCCAAATTCTCTCTATATATAACTCTGGATAGGCCGAGTCATCTCAGAGTATTGGAACCATATAATTCGAGTGATTCTATTCTAGTTCTAGAATGGTTCATTCTACTTCTATGATTCTAATTCTATAATTGGAACACATCCTCACACTCACATTATAGTGACCTTAGAGCGATTCCTTTTTCTGTATCTAGATCTGATAAAGATCACAGAGAGGTTGAGAGACAGACCAAGTTGGAAGAGGCTGTTCTAGAGACAGATATCCCAACTCTGTCACTAGAGGCTGAAGGAGAGATTGAGATGCAGGAGGCTGATCTGAAGACAGATGGCACGTCTCAGTCACAGAAGGTTGAAGGAGAGAGTGAGTTGGACGATGCTGTTGCCATCCCACCTCATCAGTCACAGGAGGATGAAGGAGAGAGTGAGTTGGACGAGGCCATTGTCATCCCATCTCAGTCACAGGAGGTATGATGTATTGTGTTTTGTGTTTTAATGATGCATTGAAGATTAAAATTACAAATGAATTTTCCAAGCTTGAGCTAGTAAAGGTCTTCTAATCTAGGAGGCCAAAGGAGAGAGTGAGTTGAATCAGGTTGATCTGAAGACAGCCACATCAACTCTGACACTGGAGGTCGAAGGAGAGAGTGTGATGCAGGAGAGTGATGATCTAGAAACAGCCGGGCCATCTCAATCCCAGGAGACTGAACGAGTGGCAAAGGTAAATGCTTCCAGATAACAGTGTGTGTGTGTACATTTCTGTTTGTGCATGCAGACAGTAGTTCGTAAACAGACATTATGTTAACAGTGCTATGGCGAATTTGATTGAATTCCAGCCTAAGTCTGCTTTCTGTCGTCCCCATCAGGCTGCAGTGGTGACCTTCACTACCGTGACCCACAAGGCTGCAGCCTCCCAGACCAGCCTCACCCTCAGCAGGGGAAAGAGAAGCTACCCAGACCTACACACCTTTGTGCAGGACATGAAGGATGGGCAAGTTTCTCTTTGGCTTCCCCATTTACCCCCTAGATATGTTCCCTATTAGAGCCTTGGTCAACAATAGTTCAGTATTTAAGGAATAGGGGCCATTTGGGATGCACACATAGGGACAATCTCAATTGCATACTCTCTTCTCGCCTCCTTCTTAAAACCATTTGGATGAGAAAGCCCTCCCTTTTGACCTTCTCGTCCAATGGGTTTTGAGAAGGAGGTGAGTAGATTGAGATTCTCCCATAATCTCGGGCAAATACAAGGGACTCAACTGACCAAATGACCAATCAGGGATGTTTGGATGTGGCCTAGTTCCGTAGAGGTCCATCCATAACGTAATCTAAGAGAATAGAGGTAATGTCATGTAGTTTAATTGTGTACCTTTATTTACTTTTCAGCCATTGGAATCTGCTGAGTGAGAATATGCGTGCCGGGGTGAGTTATAGTCACTTCTAAAGTAGTTAATGTTGGTAAGATGGACCAAACATTCCAAACTCTTATTGGTGGAAATCGTGCAGGACCTTTAATTCAGAGGTTCCCAACCTTTTTCACTCAGGCCCCCCTTTCCAGCATTGGGAACATCCTGAACCACTGCTTTAATTGACTAGCTTGAGTAAACACATGGTGCAGCAGTGCAGCTCCGTTAACAAACTAACTCTGTATGGTCTTTTAACATTTCAGATGAGCAGACATGAGTTTAGTGCCAGGTGCATGGATATTACAAATTGGGTGATGGAGTCTACATCCACTGTGGTCATTCCCGCCCTTGACCTCACCATGCAGATCGAGCTCTCTGATTCGTCAAGCTCTTCTGGATCAGGAAGTAATGAGGCAAGAGAAGTGAACTCTCTTGGCCACAGCGTCAGATTCAGCTTTAGTGGAGGACCCAGTAGGCGCACCAGTTCTAGAACCGCTTGCAGCACACGAACTCCCACCCCTTTCCCCTCCTCTCACAGGTACCTACCCCTATCCCCTCCTCTCACAGGTACCTACCCCTTTCCCCTCCTCTCATAGGTACCTGTACCCTAGCCCCTCCTCTAACAGGTACTGTACCCCTATCCCCTCCTCTCACAGGTACCTGTACCCCTACCCCTCCTCTCACAGGTACCTACCCCTAGCCCTCCTCTCAGGTACCTACCCTAACCCCTCCTCTCATAGGTACCTATCCCCTCCTCTCATAGGTACCTACCCCTATCCCCTCCTCTCATAGGTACTTACCCCTATCCCCTCCTCTCATAGGTACTTACCCCTATCCCCTCCTCTCATAGGTACCTACCCCTATCCCTCCTCTCATAGGTACTACCCCTATCCCCTCCTCTCATAGGTATTACCCCTATCCCCTCCTCTCATAGGTATTACCCCTATCCTCCTCTCATAGGTACTTACCCCTATCCCCTCCTCTCATAGGTACCTATCCCCTCCTCTCATAGGTATTACCCCTATCCCCTCCTCTCATAGGTACTACCCCTATCCCCTCCTTCATAGGTACTACCCCTATCCCCTCCTCTCATAGGTACCTACCCCTATCTCCTCTCATAGGTACTTACCCCTTCCCCTCCTCTCATAGGTACTTACCCTTTCCCCTCCTCTTTGTAGGTCTTTCTAAAAACATTATTCCCATGTCCCTTGTTATAAGTACAAATATCCATTCTACTTAGATACTTCCAAATTTTGGATATATTTTGTTACCATGTACTATTCATTTCTGTTGTGCATTCTGCAGGTCCATGACTTCCTTGCTGAGTGAGGATGAAGAGCGATATGTCTCCTCACCTGAGGGTGGTGATAGAGAGATGAGACACAGACCCCACTCAGCACCACTGAGATCTGTGTTTGGAATCTCTGAGGATTCTGTCTTCAACATGGTCCAGAGCGGCCAGTCGCAGAGTGACATCGTACTGTCGTCCAGTTGGAGTAGACGGGAGAAATACAGACCTGTCAAAATACCAACGGACACCAGGTTTATGATGGGTATTGTAGAGTTGGTTATGAACCTTCTCAACTCCAGATTGGCTGAGCTAATGCGAAGTCTCAGTCAGGGAACTCTAGGTCCGCTGTCTGGTAGTATCTCAGCAAGTCAGCAGTTTGCCCAAGAGATGCTAAGCATGGTGTCTGCTAAGATGTATTCCCATGCCATAGAGCATATTGCGCATGGCCACAAGTCTCCCCTTGAGTTAGAGAGGGAGCTTGAGGCCATATTGGGTCCTCTGGCTGGACAGGTTATAGTCATCATCATAGATAGCATCTTCAAGGCTAAAGCCAACGGAGGAAACAAGGGGCGAGCGACCAGCCCCTTGACCTATTTTCTCACTGCCATTTCGGCAGAAGTACAAAGCCTAGTTGTTCAGAGATCGGCTAGTAGACCGTCCACCAGACTGTCCAACAACGACCCACTGCTGAACATTTCCAAGTCAAAGGTCTTAAGATCAGTTCTGCTCAAAATGGCAGAACTCTTTGGTCAAGGTCCAAGTGAAACCTGTCTAGTTCCACTAGTCCAGAGTCAGTCCGACAACTCTATTTGCGACTGGACTCTGAATGCAGGCACCATTCATCCAAGTCAATTTCTGTCCAACAACAGAATGACAGAAGTGTCATCCGATGTTGTGGATCTTGTACTTGAGGTTTTTGGGATAACAGGATTTTTGGATAGCAGGAGCCCGTCAAGGCCACAGAGTGCCTGCTCCTACAACTCAGCTAGTGGAGCAATAGACATGAGAGCTCTTGCTGGGGACTTGGTCAGACAGGTGTCTGTCAAACTCAGACCCTTTGTCTCTGAGAGTCAACTCTCCACCATGTCCATGACAGATCTGTCATCATCTATTTCTGACTCCACCTTGAAGCAGTTGTGTTGTAGCTCTGCTGTTGCTGCAGCAACTGTCTGTCAAGCAATCAAAACGGAGCTCGAGAGCCAGAGACCTACCAACCTGTCAGCCAGAGACCTACTATCGTCTCTGGTAGAGACCATTGAGGACATGGATATCTCTGACGTCCTCCAGGGCCCGTCGGCCATTTTGGAGGAGGCTGCTATGATAAAGCACCCAGAGATGTCCACCTCGATAATATACAGGTCTTTGCTTCTCGACTCATCTCTCGCCTCCTCTAACATGGTCACTGAGAGCATTATCTTCAACAGTCCACGCCCATCAGAGGAGAATGTGAGTATTCAGAAGGTGCTCCCTGCTGATAAAGTTGACATCCTCCATGGTCAACCAGTGGAGGAGTATATCGTCAAAGCTGAGCAATGCATCACTCAGGTCATTCAGGATGCAGCTGTGACATATACTGGCGTGCTGGATAAAACGACACTTGTGGGAAACTGTCGGAAGTTCTGTCTGTCTGTGTTTCCGCGGAGAATATTGAGGAAGCATCCTCTGATCTATTTGGTGGAATTATTTCCGACCTGCATGAGGTATTTGAGGTCAATAAGGCCTCCATGCGTACGAAATCAGGTCGCAAAATGTTCTGGGTGGAAGTGAGTTCAGGTTCCCAGAAGATTTATACCAAAACCCTGGACAAACTGAGGAAGCTTTTCACCTCTCACCTTCTCACTGAGGGAAAAAATACTCCTGTGCAAATTGAGCTCTATGACACTGGACTACTTGTAACTGAGACCACTGTGGAGGTATCTCCTGTACAGAAGACAGACAGTAATACCTCTTCTATGTCCTCAGCCTCAGCCCACCAGCTCACCCTCGACACCTGCACTAAAGGGGTCATCAAACAGGTGATCTCGGTGCTGAGGTTGGAGACTTCAAAGGAAGACCGCTTCGCTTCCGTTGGGGAGAACACGTCAAATGCGTCCTTCGACTTCAACCAGAAGTTGGACTCGATATTTCGAAATTGGAGGACCTCACCATTTCGAGTGACGTGACGTCAGCCGAGATTGCCACGCTCACGCGATCTCGTAGTGCAGCCAGCAGAACCTCTAACATTTCCATCCAGAGCTTTCACAGTGCTGAGTTCCGAGCTAAGGCCAAACAGATTGTGCGTGAGGCCATTCTCAGAGCTGCTAGCGAAGCCAACTGTTCTTTGCCACAGAGCATGCCTAGCATCACCTTCTCACACCATGTGGTTTCTACAACTGAAGATATATTGAATATGGTCATGCAAGACCTTGAAAGTGTATCCCAGTACACAGTGGAGGACGCAGACTCCTTCCCACTAGGAGAGAAAAAGCTGCAGTCCCAACTCAATCCCAGAGTTGTCTTTGACAACTCATTTTTTGCTGCTCAAATCATGTACCACAGAGTAAAGGATAGACTGAACGTCTTTTTGTCTTTTCCACCCGTGTCAGTCACCACAGCCAAAGATGTGCTGGACTCACCCCTGTGGAGACACTCAGATGCTCGAAGTCCCCTGACACTGCTCTTGTTAAGGACAGGAGCCGCCCTCCGTCTGTGAGAAGTGAGAAGCCATTTTCAAAAGTCAGTTTGACTAAAAGGTTTAAAGCCCTTGTGTCTTCGAGTGGCTCCTCCACAGACCACCATGTAATTGACACATGCAGTGAGGATGTCAGTCTGCCCACCAGGAGTATGTCAGTTGTGAGCGACACCAGTTTGAAGAGAGCCTCTCCTCTCCATGGTTGTGGATTGAGTGAAAGTTGTGAACCTCTTGTGGCTCTACAAGACGGAACAGTGGCATTCAGCCAAGAAGGCTTTAGCAAAACTGCAAAGAAGACACTCAGCTTGATCCTAAATGTGATCAAGTGCAGATTGGCCAACTCTGAGAGTTCATCTGTTGGGCAGAATGCAAGTGAGGAGTGTCTGATAGCCACTAACATGTTAGACTCTCTACTGGAGAGCCTTGACCTGTTGCCTGACATGAGCGCTGCCGATGAGATCACAAGGACAGAATGCCATACCTCTAACGCAATGGACAAGACAGGTTCACAGTCAGCGCTTGTGAGCCAACAAGAAATGAACATATCTGACACCGGTATCATAGTGAAAACTATAATGGACACATTGAAGACAGACGACCCAGAGATGACTTCAGCAGAAGAAAATCTGGATAGGCTTCTGTCAATTGAAGCCCTTCAAGATGCGTCTGGCAACCTGATCGCAAAGGTCCATGGTCTCATTCAGGAGATAACCATAAGACGCCAGCTTCAATCCATGACTGGCCACAGAAGCCTCTCTCAACCAGCGCTGCCAAAGCCAGCACTGAGGAAGCTGTCAAAGGACGATGCGTCAGAGCTCGTTTACAGCTTTGCCCACACTTCTGTTAGCAGACTCCTGGGGCAGTGTTTGGGTAGGCCTATGCCACCCACTGCTGACAGGGTTTTGGATCAGGTCATCAAGTTGATGACAGACATGGTGATGGACAGTCTGACTGATCTGTCCAAGTCTGCAATGGAGGGTGGTAAGTGAAAGTACCTCTTTTCATCTGCATAGGACTTCATTGTAACATGATGCTCAATACATTGCGTTTTATGATGTGAACTTTGCTGGTTGTGTCCAAAATGGCACCTTCTTCCATGTTTAGTGCACTACTTTTGACCAGAGCCAGACCCTATGGGCCCTGTTCAAAAGTTGTGCACTATAAAGGGAAGAGAATGCCTTTTGGAACGCAGTGACTGCTTTCCATTGTTGCGTCCTCTTCTCCCAGTTATTGTACCCAGGTCAGTCACACCAGCTTGCTCTTCTTACTTAGACACCAGCAATGCCGCAAGTGACATCACTCATGGCGTTGTGGCTGACCTTAATGCTACTGAGGAATTCCCCGCCAGGGGCCTTAGCCCGGCTGATGTAAAGGCTGACGGCATGGCCCGCCTTCCCTCTGCCAGAGGGGAAGAGACTAAGAAGAACAGGAAGTGGCGCTTCCTACCCAAAATTGGCAAGATTCCAAAGATCAGGATGAAGGTAGGGGCTCAGTGTTTGAGATGACCTCTGTAAGGCAGGGCTGAAATGTACCCTACAGATTCACTAAACCCTATGTCTCTCAGCATTAGAACAATGCTGTTGTCATTGTCTTTAGGAGGTTGAGTGAGGCCGCTGTAATACAATCCTAATACACATGGGAGAGAGTCAATGTCTGTGTCCCAAATTGCACCCTATTCCCTATATAGTGCACTACTTTTGACCAGAGCACTATGGGCCCTTGTCAAAAGTAGTGCCTTACGTAGCCAATAGGGTGCCTTTAGGGATGCATACCATATATTTTACACAGGCTCAGTTGTCCTGATGTGTTTTGTCAACAGCTGTTCAAGACAAAAGGGGAACCGAAGAGCCACCCTGAACAGGATGCGCTGCCTACCAAACGTCTCAGAGAGACTCGTATTTCACAGAGTAAGTGATAAGCATCGATAATGTCATATTGATGTATCACCCTATGGCCAGCTTGTTAAAACAGTGACTACAGATACAGGCGGACAGACAGACGGATAGACAGGCAGACAGACAGACAAACACACACGTTCATTTTCTGATTATGAAATATTCTTATCACAGATGCTGAGTGTGAGGTTCCAGAGGTTCCATCCACTTCCCCACCCAAGGAGGACCTGACAACCACACTGGCCCCTGCTCCCCAGGAGTCCCAGTCCCGTAAACGCCCTCTCATAGTCAGGGTGTTACGAGCTATCTCCAGAGCCGTCTCCAAACCATTCAGAGGAGCTTTTGGGAAGAAGAATTAGCCAAATGCCTGATTTTATTACTATTTTAATCAGAGCCTTTATTTAATAAAACATTACTGCATTGATTTAGTAGTCTTACTGTTTGTGCAAGATAATGGTAAAGTACTTCAAACCACATAGT